>NC_041729.1:109715545-110015545 GCF_004115215.2 Ornithorhynchus anatinus | reverse complement strand
GTGAGGTAAGGAAGGAAGGGGAGAGCTGATTGAGGGTCTTGAAGCAAATGTTAAGGAGTGTTTGTTGCATATGGAGCTGGCTGGGAAGTCACTGGAGGTTTTAGAAGAGGGGGCAGATGATGGAGGAGGGCAGGTGGTGGTGGTGATAGAAGAGATTTGAGGTGGTGGAAGAAGGCAAAGAGAGGGGCTGGTATAGCCTTCTCCCTTTATTACTATCCCTTCCCCTACTTTCTCCACCACCATTACCATCATCTGCCTTCCCCCTATCTAGCCCAGCCTGTTTTTGGCCTTCCAGTCCCAGAAGATGATGATTACAGGCAGCAAATGGCCATGGTGATAGCTGAAGCATAATAATAATAATTATGGTATTTGTTAAGCACTATGTGCTAGACACTGTACTCAGTGTCGGGGTGGATACAAGGAAATCAGGTTGGACACAGTCCCTGTCCCACATGGAGCTCACAGACTTAATCCCCATTTTACAGATGTGATAACTGAGACACAGAGAAGTGAAGTGACTTTCCCAAATCCCAGACAAGTGGCAGAGCCAGAATTAGAACCCATGACCTTCTGAATCCTCTTTCCACTAGGCCATGCTGCTTCTCAGAGTAGGTAGATTACAAACTCTCCATGGGGAAAAACTTATTTTGTGGTATTTATTTTGTTTTATTCTATTCCCTCAGGCACTTAGTACAATGTTGTACATTCATTCATTCATTCATTCATTCATTCAAACCAATTTGTTGAGCACTTACTGTGTACAAAGCACTGTACTAAGTGCTTGGAAGAGTACAGTATAACAACATACACATTCCCTGTCCACAACAAGCTTACAGTCTAGTCTAAGTACACAATGCATACTTGGACAAAAATTGTCAAATATACATCAGCTAAAAGCATAGGGAAAATTATTGAAAAGTAAACAATAAACAGATGATTTCATAATTGAGGATGAATACTCACATGTTGATAAATCAGGCCATGTTTTTTTTTTATCCAGGACAGTATATCTAGCGAATATAAAAGAGAACGTGTTTATTTTTCTTTTTAGCAGGAGAGAGAACAGGTGAATACTATGCTTTACGAAGTTAGAAAATGAAAAAGGAATGTATAAAAATAAAATGCATCATAATAATAATGATGCTAATACCTTAAATTTGTATAATGCTTCAACTTCTCACAGCACTTTCAAATGATCTTGTTTCATCCTTAAAACCGTACTGTGAGTTTAAAGATTGTTTTGTTTTGTTTTGCTGTCTGTCTCCCCCTTTTAGACTGTGAGCCCATTGTTGGGCAGGGATTGTCTCGATCTGTTGCCAAATTGTACATTTCAAGTGCTTAGTACAGTGCTCTGCACACAGTAAGCACTCAGTAAGTACAACTGAATGAATGAATGAATGAGTGGAAAGATTAAAAAGTATTATTGTTTCCATTTTTAGCTGAAAAAACTGAAACCTGGAGTCACTGTGTCTCCCTCTAGACTGTAAGTTAATTGTGAGCAAGAAACAAAGCCTCCCAACTCTGTTATCTTTCCCTAGAGTTTAGCATAGTGCTCTGCAGTAAGTGCTCAGTAAGTATGATTAATTAATTGATAGACTTCTTGCTTATGTTTTGAATGTTGAAATAGTCATTTTTACCTGAACCCCATTGTATCAAGCCAGTTAATGAGGTCTATGAAAATGGATTTGAAAAATAAATGTTGGTGGAAAAGCATGATGTTTGTTAACTTCTTTTTGTTTAAAATGATGTCAGTTTAATAAATCAGGTTTCAAAGCACTTTACATGACAGATTGAAACTGAATAAGGAGTGTAAACAAGGTGTTGTTTTTTTAAAATTCACTAGAGATCCAAATAAGGGAATTGCATTAGCACCCACAATTTACATACAAGAGAGTCATTTGTATTTATTCAGTTCTCATTCAAAATGTTTTAGCATGTACATTCAGCTAAATGCAATTCGCACAAGAATATTCAGCGGAGTTTATTAACAAGGTAACATCTTTAAATGAAGTTCACTGCAATCTGAGATGTGCCCTGCAAGGAGATAATGAGCAAACCCCTGCCTAATATTGACAATTAATCAGGCATAAAAGCATTTAGGATCAGGACCCAATGCCAAGCATAGAGAGATCATGCAGACTTCAAGAAAGCATGATATGTGAACAAATCTGTCTAATTGTATATCCATTTTTGTGAACAAATTCCCACCAAAATAATTATCTACAGAGGCAATGGATCAACTTCAGAACTTGTTGAAAGCTCTTAAGTTTATTGTATCCCATTTACCATAGGTAACAAGTTGAAGTAAGTATTTACAGACTTTGTTGCCAGTGTTCCTGTTTTAATTGCTATAGTATCCTAAAGCCAAAACAGGATCACTGCATAGACTAACAGAGCAATTAAGCTCAACCATCATCATGCCTCAATGACATTCTCTTTGGCCCTTAGGAAAGATAGTTTTCAAGAGACCTGAAAATCTAAGTGAAAAAATTAATGAAACAGTAAACTTTTTCAATTATCGAATGGGAAATCAGCTGTAAAGTGAAAACACTGGTGTTCCTGGTAAATTCTACTCACACTGAGGGTTGTAAATATTCCCTTCACATCCCTAAATTTAAATATTTTCTGTAACTATTTTTTTCATAAAATCCATTTTTAAATAACTCTTTCTTCAGGCAACAATGAAAATAAAACAAGGGATGCCATGTTCCACCAATACTGAATTTCATAAAAATGAAGTCACTGATACTGCTAAAACACTTTTGACTATTGTGAGATTTTTTTTTTTAATCATATGGAAAACTGTTTCCCCTCTCACTATAATTGTGAAGTCTATCAGGATAACAAATATTATGTTCTGGAGGCAAGCCTCTATAAATAATGGATTCCTCTCCAAAAATTATTGTCTTAGTGTTTTCCTAATACCATCATTTTTAAGTGCTGCACTAAAACGTTGAAATGGAAAATAGACCTGAAGTCTGCATGGCAAAACCAACCGTTGAGGTGAATCTCTGTGACTTCTAAATAATGGAATCAGTCCTCCTTTTGTGATCCTACTGCTCTTAAAATTACTCTGCTGTTTGTGTATTCAAATACTTAGAGAAGAAGCAGTGGAAAGAGCCTGGGCTTGGGAGTCAGAGGTCATGGGTTCGAATGCCAGCTCTTCCACTTGTCAGCTGTGTGACTGTGGGCAAGTCACTTCACTTCTCTGTGCCTCAGTTACCTCATCTGTAAAATGGGGATTAACTGTGAGCTCATGTGGGACAACCTGATTACCCCGTATCTACCCCAGCGCTTAGAACAGTGCTCTGCACATAGTAAGTGCTTAACAAATACCAACATTATTATTATTAAATACAATTTTTCAAGGGTTTCTTTCCCTCTAATGCCAGCAGAAACACTTTTCAGTGTTTCTGTACTTATTTACTTCTGTACTACTTAATAAGCTCTTTAAGAATTCATTCATCCCCATCTCCATCTTGCCATTCTCTTTTGCCTTCCATTGTTTAATGTCTACCTCCCCTGCTAGATAACACACTTTTTGAGGGTAGGGATTGTGTCTTCAAACTCTTATATTTCCACAACTCTTGGTACAGTGCTGAGCCGGCAGTAGGTGCTCAATAAATTGATGGATTATACTGCCAGCAAGTTATTAATAAGATGGGCATTTGGGAATTAAAATTTCAGTGGGAAATGAAGGAATGTGTTCCAACTTGCTCCACCAAATTCCCTATTGCCTCCATACAGACATGTATTCATGGAATTAATGCCCATCTTATTGATGTCATAATATATCACTGTTCTGTAAAGCAAACACAATGTCCTGAAAAACACGTACGTGTGATGTAAAATACAAGTTTATGGAGAGATCATATTTCACCTCCGAACATCAAGCTGCCCTTCCTAAGTAATAGAGGCTGCATCAGTAACTGCCTACAGTAGTCCCTTTCTAAAGTAGCTGAAGTACACCATGTTCAAGGCAATGGTCATAGAGTCCTGTTTCTTTCCAACATTTTTTCTTTTCATTTTTTTCACTGATAAAACCACTCAGTTGTGAAACTTACTTGGAATTTATGAAATTTTGGTGTTAAACCATAGATAGAGATTGCTTTTTGTAAGGAACTACTGAATTTTAACTAGTACTATTTTGAGATTTTAGTATTCATCAAATTGGCGTTCAAGCATGGGTCTTAAAATAGTGTACTGAGAGCAGTGAAATAAAACAATCAAACAATCAGTCATATTCATTGAGCACTTACTGTGTGAAGAACACTGTACCAAGTGCTTGGAAGAGAACAGTGAAGCATCATCACGTATTCTATTTATATTGCTGCTACTGATGCCTGTTTACCAGTTTTGTTTTGTAGTCTGTCTCCCCTCTTCTAGACTGTGAGCCCATTGTTGGGTAGTGATTGTCTCTATTTGTTGCAGAATTGTACTTTCCACGTGCTTAGTACAGTGCTCTGCACACAGTAAGCACTCAATAATATGATTGAATGAATGAACAACTCATATGTAGTATAACATTTATAAGTTCTGTAAGGTGCCCAACCAGTTTTTTTTTTTCTGGGAAGGTATGATTTTTTTAGTAATTACACTACATAATGATGAAAATCTAAACATGTCTCAGAGATTATTTGGAAGGTATGGAATTTCTAGTGCAATTAACTAAGCCTGGCAAGTATAAGAGAAACTTCACTCATTCATTCAACTGTATTTATTAAGCACTTACTGTGTGCAGAGCACTGTACCAAGTGCTTGAGAAAGTACAATACAACAATTAACAGAGTGACATTTCCTGCCCACAACGAGCTCACAATCTAGAGGAGGGGAGACAGACATCAGTACAAATGAATAAAATTACAGATGTGTATATATATATATATATATATATATATACACACACACACACACACACACATAGGTGTTGTGGGGCTGGGGTGGAGGGGGAAGAGCAAAGGGAGCAAGTCAGGGTAATACAGAAGGGAGTGGGAGATGAGGAAAAATGGGGCTTAGTTGGGAAAGACCTCTTGGAGGAGATGTGCCTTCAATATAGCTTTGAAGGGGGTAAGAGTAATTGTTGGATTTGAGGAAGGAGGCCGTTCCAGACCAGAGGCAGGGTGGGGGCCAGGGGTCAGCGGTGAGACAGGCAAGATCAAGGCATAGTGAGAAGTTTAGCATCAAGGGAGCAAAGTATGCAGGCTGAGTTGTAGAAGGAGAGAAGCATTTGCACTTTTTGCCTACAACTTTATGGCTTTTACTCCCACACACTTTAATCAATCAGTGATATTTAATGAGTGCTGATTGTGTGCAGAGCGTTCAACAAAGTAATTAAACCCAATCCCTACCTTCAAGAAACTTAAAATCTAGTGGACATTACAAAGTGCTAAATAATCACAGGTAAATTACATAGGGTGAGCTACAGAAGCTCAGCATATGTATTTAAGTACTACCGAGGTAGAGGTGGTGGGGTAAATTATTCAATTAATTAATTTAATTAATTAAACCTAACTACTTATGTGGTAGCTACTTAAGTCCTCCATAGGTGATGCAGAAGGGAGGCAAAATGGTGTGGAAATTCATTCATTCAATAGTATTTATTGAGCGCTTACTATGTGCAGAGCACTGTACTAAGCGCTTGGGATGAACAAGTCGGCAACAGATAGAGACAGTCCCTGCCGTTTGACGGGCTCACAGTCTAATCGGGGGAGACGGACAGACAAGAACAATGGCACTAAACAGCGTCAAGGGGAAGAACATCTCGTAAAAACAATGGCAACTAAAGAGAATCAAGGCGATGTACAATTCATTAACAAAATAAATGTGAGAGAATGGTTTGGGAAGGCTTTTTATGGAGGAGATATAATTTTAGGATTTCAAATTTTCAAATTTAATTTGAAGATGGGCGGAGTGGTGGTCTGTCAGATACAAAGGGGAAGGCAGAGTTAGGCATGGAAAAGCCATGAGCAATGGGGTCGATGGAGATAGATAAGAGAGGCCTAGTAAATAGGTTGGCACTACATGAGTACACCATACTCCTGCTCAGGCTGGCTTGTAGTGGGAGAGGAGTGAAGTGGAGAGAAAGCTGATCTACTGTCTTAAAGTAGGTGGTGAAGTGTTACTGCTTGATGTCGAGTTAGTTGGACAACTAAGGGAGGTTTCTGAAGAGGGGATTGTTATAAGCATAATGAATCTGACATTATCCCTATTGATAATTTATATAACAAATTTCTGGGAGACATCATTATGAGTAAGGATGATCACAGTCCAGGTATAGTGTGGCTGAGGTCCTGACTTCTCTAGTCACCCAATTCTTTTACTTTTGTGCATATTGATTAATGTTTTAGAAAAAGAGATATTTTTAGTGAATCATATAAATCCAATTCACATTTGAGTTTGAGAGCCTATTGTTAATGTTAAGAAAAATGTAAGGTTTCTCTAAAAAATTTAACATTGGACATTGATGTTTTCTGATGTTGTAAATCACATCGATAGTAGCAAACCTAAATGGGAAACTTTGAGAGAGACAACAGCTACTCCAGGAAAAGATATTATGGAAGTGCTTAGTACAGTACTCTTCACATAGTAAGGACTCAGTAAATACCACTGATAGAGCCATTAAAAAATCCCTTGCAGCTGATGAAGCTACAGTATAACCTGGTTGAAAACATAGGTTGGTAACCTATGGATTGTTCTACAAGAACAATTTTAAAGCAAAAAATCAGATTAAAACTGAATGCCCTGTCCTTGGAGGGAGTGGGATGAGTTATAAAAATTTGAGTACAATTCAAATGATCTATTTGATAGTTGACACCACTAATCATACCCATGTAACACCAGTTTTATTGATACAGTTTAATGATACCCCTTACCAGAAAGAGGAATGCAAATAGAAGTGTTGCTATTCACCAATTTTTCTGGTGAAAAATTCACCAAATTTGGGATAAATTAGGCCTTTTCAGTACAAATGTTATTTCCAATTTTGGAGAAATAAAGTTGCCTAGTAGAATAAGTGCAGGACTAGAAGTCAGAAGATCTGGGTTCTAATTATTCACTCAATTCATTCAGTCACATTTATTGAGTGACTGAGAAGCAGCACAGCTTAGTGGAAAGAGCATAGGCTTGGGAGTTAGAAGACATGGGTTCTAATCCTGCCTCTGCCACTTGTTTGCTGTGTGATCTTAGGCATGTTGCTTATCTTCTCTGTGCCTCAGTTACTTCATCTGTAAAATGGAGATTAAAAGTGTGAGGCCCACATGAGACAACCTGATTATCCTTTATTTACCCCAGTGCTTAGAATGGTGCTTGACATATTGTAAGCCCTTAACAAATACCATCATTTGTATTAATATTATTACTGTCTGCAGAGCACTGTACTAAGTGCTTGGGAGAGTTCATTATAACAATAAACAGATACATTCCCTGCCCAAAGCAAGCTCATAGTCTAGAGAGGGAGACAGAAATTAATATAAGTAAATCAATTAAAGTTATGTACATGTAATCATGACTCTGCCACTTGTCTTCGTCATAACTTTGAACAAGTTTAATTTCTCTGGGCCTCAGTTTGCTCATTTGTTAAACAACGATTTCCCCTAAGGCTGTCAATCCCATGTGAGGCAGGGACCCTGTCCAACTTGATTATCTTGAACCTTGCTAGTATTTAACCTATTGTTTAGCACCTGGTGAGCATTTAACAAATATTAATATTATTGATATTTTATGATACTGCAAGAAGAGGTTTTCTTTATGTCTCCTACACATTGTGAGATGATACAAAAGGAATTTAGTTAGAATAGGGTGTGTTTAGTATAATTCAAGGATTTCAGATTATTTACTTTCAGGGGATTCTGATAAATTGTGCCTCCCTTTCTGCAGCTACACTGTGAAAATCCCCAAACTGAAATATTTTATGATCTCATGTATGGAAAATATACAATTCTATCAGGAAACAAACAGCTTGCCTATCGTGGCTTTCAATCCTGAAAGGATTAATTCAATTTTAACAGTGTGCATAATACTGCACACAGTAGAATTAATAAACACTCCCCCGAACCTAAAGCAGCTTAAAATCTAGTGGATGCTCTGACATATCAACATAGAAAAAACTACAATTGTTCTTCAATTTCTCTATTAATTATTTGCATTCTCAATTCAGATGACTGCAATGCAGTCCCACTGAATTTGAAATAAAAGTTTGGGGTGTCCTTTTTTATTGATAGAGATCTGAGTGGCTGAAAAGCATATCCTTCAAATGGTTAAAGAGTTGGTATTTGAGTTTTGAAAAGGTGTTTGACACCGGTCAGAGCTAACCTCTAAATTGGTGGTTTACATAATACTGGTAGAGCACATGCAGAAAGATGGACAAAATCTACTGAATGGTTTGACTCAGGAGCAAACTATTGAACAAAAGTATTCAGTGGAAAAGTGTTGACAGGGTAGAAACTTTTAAGGCTGTTACACTGAAGACATTGTTAATTAGATGAGAGACTTTCTTCTGTGAGTTCACCTGCCTGAATGTTATATTGGGGCAAAATTGCAGGATGGAATGATCAAAAGGCTTCCATCAGAAATAGATGAAAGCACATTTTTAACCATTTTCAGATGGAAAAGATTTCATTTGAAACCATAAAAATTCCCGTTAAATTTACACTGCCTCTCCCTAGCTCTAATACTGCAGTTGAAAAAAATTGTTTCATTAGTTAATATTATATGAATGAAGGAAAGATTTCCCTACAGCTTGAACCTATCAAGACAACAATAGTGTGGTAAAATATATTTATAAAATGAATACATTCCATTTTGTTAATGGTATTTATTAAGTGTTTATTATTGTCAAGCACTGGCGTAGATACAAGGTATTTGGTCCAGATGCAGTCCCTGTCACCCTCTCAGGATAGCACCTGGAGAGTTTCCAGGACTCTACCAGTTTGGCCTACAGGAGGGTGAGTCAAGCAGAGGTCTACCCATTCCATTCCTAGCTTGGGCAGTGGCTATCAAGTGGAAGGCAATCTGCTACAAATCTAAACTCACCTGTGCTGGGCAGCAGTGGCATGGAAGAGAGTCAAGGGGAGAGACTCAAGTTTACTGGGTGGAAGAAGGTAATGGTAAAGCAATTCCATATTTTTACCAAGAAAACTCTATGGATACACTACCATAATGACTGCAGTTAGAAGTGGAGCATTCTGGGAGAGATGTGTCCATGGAGTTCCCAGGGGTCAGAGATGACTCGAGAGCATAAGAGAAGACAAAGCAATCCCTATCCACACATGGGGCTCTCAGTCTAAATAGGAGGGAGAAAGGATATTGAATCCCCATTTTGCAGTCATGGAGACAGAGGCACAGAGAAGTTAACCAACATGCTCAAAGTCACCCAGCAATCAAGCAGTGGAGCCGGGATTAGAACTGAGGTCCTCTGAGTCCCAAGCCCGTGCTTTATCCACTAAGCAGCATTTCTTGAAAAAGATGCTAGAAAGAAATCTATAAATCATAGATTTTTGAGAAAAATACATCTCTCACTAATGGTGAAACTGAGCTCCTTATCTTCCCTCCCAAACCCTGTCCTCTCCCTGACTTCCCTGTCACTCTGGACAGCATGACCATCCTTCCCATCTCACAACCCCGCAACCTTGGTGTCATCCTTGACTCAGTTCTCTCATTCACACCACACATAATAATAATAATAATAATAATAATAATAATGTTGGTATTTATTAAGCACTTACTATGTGCCGAGCACTGTTCTAAGCACTGGGGTAGATACAGGGTAATCAGGTTGTCCCACGTGAGGCTCACAGTTAATCCCCATTTTACAGATGAGGTAACTGAGGCACAGAGAAGTTAAGTAATAATGTTGGTATTTGTTAAGCGCTTACAATGTGCAGAGCACTGTTCTAAGCACTGGGGTAGACACAGGGGAATCAGGTTGTCCCATGTGGGGCTCACAATCTTAATCCCCATTTTACAGATGAGGGAACTGAGGCACAGAGAAGTGAAGTGACTTGCCCACAGTCACCCATCTGACAAGTGGCAGAGCCAGGATTCGAACCCATGACCTCTGACTCCCAAGCCCATGACACATCCAATCCATCACCAACACCTTCCAGTCTCACCTTTACAGTATCACCAAGATCTGCCCTTTCCACTCCATCCAAATGGCTATCGTGCCGTTACAAGCTCGCATAATATCCCGACTGGAATATTGTGTCAGCCTCCTCTCTGATCTCCTTTCCTCCTGTCTCTCCCCACTCCAGTCTATTATTCATTCTTCTGCCCGGATCATCTTCCGACAGTAACGCTCTGGACATGTCACTTCCCTTCTCAAAAACCTCCAGTGGTTGCCTATCAACCTTAGCATGAAACAAAAACTCCTCACTCTTGGCTTCGAAGCTCTCCATCGCCTTGCCCCCTTCTACCTCATCTCCCTTTTCTCTTTCTACTGCCCACCCCGTACACTCTGCTCCTCTGCTGCTCATCTCCTCACTGTTGTCCCCCATTCACGTCTAGCTCACCATCGACCTCTGGCCCACATCCTACTACTCTCCTGGAATGCCTTCCCTCCTCATGTCCACCAAACTAACTCTCTTCCCCTCTTCAAAGCCCTACTAAAAGCTCACCTCCTCCAAGAGATCTTCCCAGGCTGAGCCCCCCTTTCCCTCAGCTCCCCCTTCCCTCCCCTCCCCCCCAACCTCTGCTCCTCCCCCTTCCCCCTTCCCCTCCCCTCAGCACTGTGTTCATTTGTATATATTATGTATTACCTTATTTATTTTGTTAATGAGGTGTACATCCCCTTGATTCTATTTATCCTGATGATGTTGTCTTGTTTTTGTTTTGTTCTGTTTTGCTTTGCTGTCTGTCTCCCCCGTTTAGTCTGTGACCCCATCATTGGGCAGGTATTATCTCTATCTGTTCCCGAAATGTACACTCCAAGCACTAGTACAGAGCTCTGCACATAGTAAGCGCTCAATAAATACTATTGAATGAATGAATGAATCATCTTTGTCAATATGTTCGCTCATCTCAAATGTCACTTAGAATGGTAATTAGCCTTAAATTGAATTATTCCTTCTGTATAAAAATCATACATTGTCAGTTAAGAAAATGTTGTTAAAACTGCATTTAGTGCTCAAATAATGTTGAAATAGACCTTAAAATGACTTTTCCATTTAGCCACTTTTTATTGTTACTGGATATTACTGTGGTAATATTTTGACTTATGTAAATGAAAAATCACTTCAGCTAATAGAAATAGTAAAATTCCTAAGACATAGAGTGTTGACCTATAGCTGTTTTGGATAATGATAAAGGAAATTAATTTGATTCCAAAGCTTTCATTCTATATGTTGTAGAAAAAATGCCTGATATAATAAGAGCTGAGAACAGAGTTTGACATATAGTAAGTGCTTAACAAATACCATAAAAAAAAGGATGCTGAATAATGAAAACGATTCTTCAGATTTTCAACTCTTCTCTGGGGATTTCAGAAACTGCTAAATGAAGTGACGGAGTTAACTAAGCACACAAGGAGACATTCATTCTAAAAAAATGAAAACCGAAAGCATAATTGTGCTTTTCACCATGACGTATTTTATATGTTAGCCCTTTAAGAGATAGTCTATCATTTCTTTCAATAAAGTACTTCCACAACCCCTTTTCAAACAGTGGATGCTGCTGATAGTAATGAAAATAACACCTTATTTTTACTGTCGTTTTGTCACCATATTTTATTCTTCTACTTCAAAGGAAATCATAGGTTTTATTGGTAACATGTATTTCCACCACAGACCTGATAGTGACATTGTAAGGGCATTTCATAGGGTCCTGATCACTCAGTCATTACATTTTGTTCTATTTGAATGCTCTCTATCACCAGGTTGTCCAAGTGGAAGTTACACATCTCCTCACACTTTTCAAAATAGGTAAATGGTGATCTGATTCCAGTTGTTCTCTCAGTAAAACTCAGATCCATTTAGGGAGTAGGTCCTGATTGCCTAGTCGATCAGTCAACACGATCACCATACTTTGAGAATTGACAATAATTAATAAGGCATTTTGAAATACTTGAAATTTTTTAACTCAAGGGCCTTACCTATTCAACACCTGTGTCTTGTTTCATGGGGATAACTCTGGTTATAGTCTTGGATGCCTAAGGGGAAAATTAACCGTTACTGCCAGGAAACAGTTATAAAGATACAAAACCAAAGCATTATTTAGCCAAGATATCAAATATCAAAATATTGTGCCTCAGATTCTTTGTTCAAGATTCATTCATTCTGTAGTGATGGTGGTAGAAGTGGTAGTACTAATGGGAAGTACTCAACAAATAAATAACCCGATCCCCGCCCAGTAAGAGCTGACACTTAAATAGAAGAGAGAGATTTATAAATATTTTCAGATACATTAATTAAAATAAATAATTGAATCAAGTGATGGTATAGTACTGTGTGCAGAGCACTTTGAAGAATGTAATACAATAGAGATGGTAAATGTGTTCCCTATAAGTGCTGAGGACAGGTAAAGTTCCTACTAAGTCAAACATGGAATTGGACATATCCCAGTTCATAAGGGAGGACTTACTTATTGAACTATCCATTGTGAAAACTACATATTCAGATTCTTGGTATTCTCAGCCCTTGGCTGACCAGTTTGGGTCATTACTTGTACCTTGTGATTAAGGTAGCTGATCAAGGTTCTGTCCCTAGCAAATAGCAGAACCATTTGATGTGGCAGCAAATATACCTTGAAACCAACATGATATAAATTCCAATACCCCACAGGATAAGTGGTGAAACAACTGTAGCTGAAAGTAGTTCTGTTCTTTAAATATAACTATTGTAAATTCATCTCTAAAGTGTTGCCCCCCTAGACCCCCAGCCTGAACTTCTCAGGGACAATCTCATCTTTGGTAGTCAACAACTAAAGTCTATCTGAACAAGAAACTGAGAAGCTTTGTGAGCTAGTAGAAAGAGCATGAGTATGGGAGTCAGAAGACCAGGGTTCTAATCCTGGCTCTGTTAATTTGTTTTTGTTTTATGGTGTTTGTTAAGCACTTAGTATGGGCTGGGCACTGTACTAAGTGCTGGGTTAGGTACAAGCTAGTCAGGCTGGACACAGTCTAAGTCTCACATGGGGTTCACAGCTTTAATCCCCATTTACAGATGAGACAACTCTGGATCTGAGTTGCCCAAGGTCATGCAGCAGATGAGTAGCAGGACCAGGATTTGAACCCAAGTTCTCTGACTCACAGACCTGTGCTCTTTCCACTAGGCCTTGCTGCTTCTGTGCCTTGCCTGCTGTGTGATCTTGCGCTGGTCACCCAACTTCTCTGTGCCTCAGATTCCTCAACTCCCTCCTATCTAGACTGAGTCCCATGTGCTTCAGGGACTATGTCTGACTTGATTGTCTTCCACTCATGCCACCGCTTAATACAATGCTTGCCACATAGTAAGTGCTTAATGAATGCTTAATGCTTACTACTATTATCATTGTTATAATTAATAAGAATCTAGTGACAAAGGCTTAGTGTACGTGGTGAACAACTGAACACTTCACCTTAGGAGGACATAAGAGGAAATGGGAGTTGCAATCCATCATATCATAGCTTCAAAACCCAGTTGGGGTTATAGCTACCTAAAATCTACCAGGCAATAAATAGTAATTCTTGATGGCTTAATATGTACAATTCTTCTCTTAGTGCTTGGCTAAGAATCAAGACAGCATATCCAGCTACTATATATCCTGAATAGTATATAGCAAATATGTATTTACTATATACTTTGTGGCTGTCCCAGAAAGTGAGAGGAAAAAAGAGGACAATGAATAAATAATGCTATGTAAAACCATGTTCTCTGCTATTACTGGATCATACCAATAGCCCTTTCGACCAGAAATCTGAAAATGACCAAGGCTGCCTAGAACATTATTTGTCAGAATGAGCATTCTTTCTCAAGGTTAGGGATAGACCTTCTAGAAGGGATAGATCTTCTAATATATATATATAATTCCCCTCTATAGTCCTAACTTTTTTTCTGTAATTTTGGTCCACTCGACTATGAGAATTTCAAATCCCTTTTGAGCCTGTTGATATTGTATCCTGCACAAAAAAATGACCTCTTTACTAACCTCTAGGTGAAGAACTCTTTTTGTTTAGTTTGAAACTACCATACTCTAACTTCAGTGGGTTCCCAAGATCCTGGTGTTGTGGGATTTGATAAACAACACTTCTATGATCTCCCTGCCTAACCCCAACTTTCTCCATTCTGTCCAGGCACGAAGTACTTCATGATCATTTCATTCCTGTTCCTGACTCCATTCCATTTCTCACCCCCAACCCTAAAACTGTCACAACCTTTGGCTATCAGATTTCCTTGCTCTTTTACATTACATGATAAAGCTTTTCTCAATCAAGTGAAAATTAGGTGGCTGCATCATTTTCCCCTGTCCCACTTTCCATTTATGACTCAAATTAAATAAACAACTTACACTTACCTATACTCTAACTGTCTTACTTGAGCATAATGTGAATTTTATTTATAACTTGTGCTGTTCATTAATATTCTTGAGAGTCCCACAGGACTCTTCCACTAGCGGCAATCCCCAGCACTCAAATTGAGAAAGATGAATTTTCACAAGGTTTAATTACTAACAGGAACTTTACAGATAGCTGCAGACTTCACTTGCACAGTCACATGAAACCCCTAAACTACCAATTGGCCTAACACACACACACACACACACACACACATATCACACACATCACACACACACACACACACACACAAACCCCCCCACCACTCCCCACCAAGGCAACATGGTGTAGGGAAGGCTACTTGTCTATCCTAGTGGATAGAATTGGAGCTGAGAAACCAAAGACTTAGATTCTAGTCCTAGCTCTGCCTCTGACCTGCTATTTCATCTTGGGTAACTATTCAACTTTTTCTGGGATTTGGTTTACTCTCCTGTAAAATATAAATAATAGTACCTGTCTCTCTCTGCTTCCAGGAATGTTGTGAGGATAAAAATAGATGATTTATGTGAAAGTACCTTGGGTAAATAAATGCTTTGCACAGTACAAGTTACCTCCTTCCCCCATCCCACCAAGATTATAAATCCCTTTGTCCTTGGTTATACTCATCCAGAGTTCTCAGGTCCTGAGGAAGATTCTCTGTTGACTGATTGGTATAATAAGTTCTTTGAGGCCAGAGGTCGTGTCTACTACCTCTGTTGTATTGTACTCTTCCAAAAGTTTAGTACAGTGCTCTGCAAACAATAAGCTCTCAATAAATACCATTGACTGATTGGGTGCCACATAATCCCCTAACATTTTCTTCCTACAGTCTTCACCCAGAGGAGATGTTCTGATGCCTTTATCCTAAGGAGACCTATGTCAGAGTCAATGACTTTCTCTCTACTGGATGCTCATTCTGGGGCTGAGGAATGGGATGATGGGAAATTTCTGGCCCTTGCCTGTTAAGCTAACATAAACTTTTGACATACAAGATTTTCAGATTTGTTCAACTTTCTCCACATCTGTTCTTGCCCCTTAAGTAAGACAAATATATGTATGACTGATATTGAAAATCCTTTCCTGGAAGCAAAGAATCAGCTCTGAAGTTCAGCAAAAAACCTTCAGGTAAATGTAAAATGTGGCCATCCTTTTAACTCAGTTTACTGAGAAACTTGATCTCATCTGGATCCAGAAAGAGACCATCATCATAAATGAAGGAGTAATTGGTTAATGGGAGTGGGATAAAAGCATGTTACTATTATACACAATGAATTGGTTAAGTTTTACCTTCCCTCAGGATACTCAAAAAAGGAAGAGCTCAGTTCTGGGCATTGAGCTCTAGGAGAAGAGCTTTTAGAAATTGTTCTACAGGTGAAAAGGTTAAAGTTTCTGGTCTGGGTTATGAGAAACAAAGTGTCCATTAATCAGGAGAACTCTAAGGAAGTCAACAGCCAAGTGTTACTTTCCAAACTAGTACTAGGCTGGGCAAAACTAGGCACAAGTTTATCTGAAATTGGACCCTTTGCTCACAAGATCCTTTGGCTATTTCTTAAGACACCATTATAATATTTTAAATCCAGATGAATGGGGAAGTTATATCTGTGAACCCCTGTACGCATTGCACATTATCCAAGGAAAACTCTTCATTTTCTGTTGTCTAGACAGGAGTTAGGATTCAAAAAGTAATTTCCAGACCTGGAGCTTTGGTTCCTTCCTCAAGCCTTCCCACCCTTCCTTTGGTCTTTTATGTTATTCTAATTATGCCATTTTCCAGTTTCCTGAGTTACACTCTATACCTCTTGCTGGTCAATGGATGAGAGAAAACCAAATTGACAGGGCTACTGTAGTGAATCTCCCCTGATTTGGTTCTGCTATGAATTTCAAGTTTTAGAGAGTATAAAAATTAGACGATTATTTGAGTTAGCACTGTGAACCAAATTCAAGTTCAAATTACTCACAACGTGTCTCTAAACTGAATTACCCGCAGCATGGCTCAGTGGAAAGGACCTGGGCTTCAGAGTCAGAGGTCATGAGTTCTACTCCCAGCTTGGCCACTTGTCAGCTGTGTGTTGTGGGCAAGTCACTTAACTTCTCTGTGCCTCAGTTACCTCATCTGTAAAATGGGGATTAACTGTGAGCCTCACGTGGGACAACCTGATGACCCCGTATCTACCCCAGCGCTTAGAACAGTGCTCGGCACATAGTAAGTGCTTAACAAATACCAACATTATTATCATTATTATTATTATTATTACCCTTTAAACATTGTAAATAAATCAATCTTCATTCACCAAGACAGTGTAATGGATATTTGTTTGGTTTAGCTGGGAAATCTTCCCCTTTCCCCATTTTTTGCCTTCATGCTCATAGCATTCAGTTTGGAAAGCCATGGGGAAGGTTACCAAAAGTGGAGTCAGGGGATAGAGGAAGATGAGGAGAAAAATAGAGAGAGGAGAGTGGTATGGCACGGGGATGTATCTGTGCCTTCCCCTTCAGCCATTTCCACTCTGCTCCCAATGTGGAGGAGATTGGGCAAAGACAGCAGTTGTGGGAGTTGAGTCCTTCTCAATCTTCCAAAGAGAAAGAGGAAAATGTGGGTGATGAATAGAAATCACAGGAACTTTTGGGGGCAAAAGTGGTGGGAGGTAAAAGGCATTGGAAAAGGAGTGAGAAGGATTGAGAATTCTTGCTCAATTTTTCACAAAAGTGTCCAATTTAGGGCCAGAATCAAATCAATGGTTTTTTGCTGTGGTGAGTTTCTGCTCTTATGAGGGAAAGATATTTTCTTCTAAAGAGACCCAGTGCATTTCCTCATGCCTCCTTGGCTTTTGTTAAAGTTTTGTACATTCACTCATTCATTCTATCGTATTTTTTGAGCACCTACTGTGTGCAAAGCACTGTACTTAGCACTACGTGTTCTGGCACAAGTGGTTGTAAAAATGGAAGTTTTATGATGTGTGTGGGTATGTGTGTGTATATATACATATACATATACATATATATACAGATATAGTATCTATATATACATTAATACTGCTTTAGAAGTTACATTAATACATATTCCACAGTGGGCCATCTTCTACTGGCAAAAGAAAATTTTGTTGCTCACAACTCGAGCAAAACATAAATCTACATTGAGTTAAATCAGTGGCCACAGACCTCCAAATTCTGCCTCAGAAAATGGCAGCAAACCCTTGAGAAACCTAGTGATGGTAGCTTCCTCTCAGTCTTTTCCTTGGTAAAGGATGAACCATCTAACAACCCTAAAGCTCTAGTAACTCACTGTGACTGCTTGTCTCTTAAAAGCTTTCTTGAACTTCCTGAGCTAAAACAATCCAGGGAAGGGTGAAGGGAATAAACAAAACATAAAACATTCTCCTTTCTCCTATAACTTTCCCTTTCTTTTTTGTCCTCTCCGGTCTTACCTTCTTTCTATTTTGTAGGTGGTAAGCTCCTCTGTAGACTGTAAACACCTAGGGGACAGGGATCACTTCTACCAACTCACACAGTAAGTTCACAATAAATAGCATTGATTGATTGCGTATGCTCATGAAACCTTTGGCCTGGTAACACTAGGGGTGGATGGTGAGGTTAAGTGTAGGAATTTCAAAGAGCACATTGCATTGAGTATCCCAACACTTGACCACCACTACTGAGGCATGATAGGTATAAACAACTTTCCTATTTTTACTGATAAAATGGAGCTCAAATGCATTTGAACATATATTTTACTCTTTTCTCCTTTATGCTGTCTAACAAATCTTTTCCATCACACAGGTTGTAACAACTGTATTAAGCATATAAGCAAGCTTGTTTTTTGATTGCTTTTTTGATAGCTTTCCTTTTGCAGTTAAACTTATTCCCTTATAACAAAAAAAGGCAGGTTAAAAGAAAAATAAAATTTTTGCTTTAGTTGTTTTTATTTGCTCATTTAATGAAACGTGATTTGAAAGATTTCATTTTTCACAAAAAATATTTTATTTATTGGATCTCAAAATGCTATATGCCATATTTATTTTATGGCAACAAAGTGTTCTGATATACTCTCATATGTTTCTGCATTCAAAAGTATGTGATTTTCAAGAACAGGGTTTTTTATACTAAGTTAAAAACTGAACCTCTTTAAAAGATTGGGATTTTAGATGCATTTTTCATTATATTCTTATGCTTTCACTGCTACACTGTTATTCTATTAAAAACGTTATTCTATGTACATAGATATCTTTTGGCAATATAGAATATATATATATATATGTATATATATATCTACCATTCATGATATGGGTATTATATTCACCTATTGTCAGGAGTGGTTAAAGGAAGACTTTTGAACCATGCTATTTGAATAAAATTTATTTTCACTAACCTTATAGAGATAAAAAAAATGTTTCAAAATACCAAACAATATGGTATTCAAAATCTTGAACTACTAGTTTAATGCAGATTAATTTTTTCACAAGAATTCCTATGCAGTAGGCAGAGAGTTCCCACATTCTATTGTGATTGACAAGCCTGGCATATGGAATAGTTCACAAATTCCCAGGTGACTGACAGATGGAGAATAGAAAGGCGGATAAAGTTGCCTAGAGAGCTGAGGACGATTTCATATTCAGCGGTTTTGATCAAAAGGATTCCAGATCTCACACTAAATTTAGCACCGCTGGCAATTAGTGCATGATTTATTCAGTCCTTTCATTTGCTGGTTGACAAATGGAAAACAAGCACAAAATTAAAAATAAGTTTATTTCCAGCGTTTCGGATATTTAAAATGTGTGTGTCTTTGTTTGCACATAAATTAACATGAGATGAATTTATAGTGAGATTAAATCTGAAATGGAGATGCATAAGGGTTTTTTTTTAAATTTATCTTCCGGACTGAACAGGTGTTTGAATTAAGAAATACTAATATGTTTAACAGCATGGCTCCACCTTTAGCATTAGGGAGTTGATACTTTCCTAAATTTAGAATAATCTTTCCACAGAATGGGCTGCTTTCATAAACTTCCTGCGTAGGTGACCATCTGTATGGCAATACTGATGCCTTCCAGACTAATAATGCTAAAACAGTAAATATCAATCACTAAGTCTTCAAACCAGTGAGAGTCTAAGTAAATGCTTTGTTATCCCTCCTTTGATGAGGAAATGTTCCACCAATAGAAATCTGTAAAACCTGTTTGGTTTATAAATGTAATTCTGAGATTCCACCTAATTGCCAAATCCTTCAGGTCCAGTCATAGAACAGTCCTGCTGCGAATTTCCCTTCCCACTACAGACCAAGAGCAGTAGGATGAGAGCACTGTATTGATGCAATCTTCTCACCAGTATTTCTAAAACGCTGAATCGCATACAAAATTAAAGAGTAGTAAAATTATGAAATACCCATTCCTCAGGCAACCAAAATCCATAGAGTTGTGTAAACTCATTTTCTATATTGCAATAGGCAATGATCAGAATATCCCAGTGATTTCAGAATAGGTAAGTGCCTATTTGCAACTAAGACATAGAAACACCACCATAGAAACATCCATGAGCTGCTGAAAAAGGAAATTTAAGGAGCTCGGGAATTATTCCTTATTGCATCTCATGTGAAACCAAAATTCAGTTTCATGGCAGTCCATTAACCTTTTCTTTGTTAAATTATCCTGTGATATCCCTGCTTAAATATTTGCACCTTGAAAGCAAACTTCCTAATGGTTCCTACTCTCCAATCTTTGGCATCTGATCTACTACTTATTCTTTTTAACAAACCCCTCCTTGATCTCCCTCAACTTCACCAAAAATATCTCCTTCTCTGGAAGCATCCAAGCAACTTTCCAGGCAGCCCATTCCATTGCCCTTCCCCCCCCACCCTCTCCTTCCGAATGGCTATCATGTTGGTACAAGGTCTCATAATGTCCCGGCTGGATTATTGTTTCAGGCTTCTCTCTGATCTCCTTCCTCCTGTCTCTCCCCACTCCAGTCTATTCTTCATTCCGCTGTCCGGATCATCTTCCTGAAAAAACACTCTGGGCATGTCACTCCCCTCCTGAAAAACCTCCAGTGGTTGCCTATCAACCTCCGCACGAAACAAAAACTCCTCACTCTGGGCTTCAAGGCTCTCCATCACCTTGCCCCCTCCTACCTCACTTCCCTTCTCTCTTTCTACTGCCCACCCCGGATGCTCCGCTCCTCTGCCGTTCACCTCCTCACTGTCCACCATCCACGCCTAACCTGCCGGCGACCTCTGGCCCACATTCTACTGCTGTCCTGGAATGCCTTCCCTCCTAACTTCCACCCAACTAACTCTCTTCCCCTCTTCAGTGCCCTACTGAGGGCTCACCTCCTCCAACAGGGCTTCTCAGACCGAACTTCCCCTTTTCCCTCTGCTCCCACTGCTCCCTCTCTGCTCCCCCTCCACCCTCTGCTCCCTTCCCCTTCCCCACTTCATCTCCCCTCAGCTAAGCCCCCTTTCCCTCTGCTCCTCCCCCCTCCCTTCTCCTCCCCTTCCCGCAGCACTGTGCTCATTTGTATATATTTTTATTACCCTATTTATTTTTTTGATGAGGTGTACATCCCCTTGATTCTATTTATCGTGATTATGTTGTCCTGTTTTTGTCCATCTGTCTCCCCTGATTAGACTGTAAGCAGCGATTGTCTCTATCTGTTGCCGAATTGTACATTCCAAGCGCTTAGTACAGTGGTCCGCACATAGTAAACGCTCAATAAATACTATTGAATGAATGAATGAATATCCATTCATTTATTTGGTTTTGCTCTTGATTTACTAATCTTCTTTCTATTGTGTATATCTACTACAAGCCCTCTTAATTACTGCATATTTATTTATGTCAGGTTGACTTTGCCTTTATGAATATTTTGAGAGGAGGGGTCCCAACCTTTACTTCCGTAAGCTTCCCGAGTGTCTTGTACAGTGATATGGCCTTAGCACATTAGATAAGTCTCGAATGCTGTTCAAGACAATTATAATGACTGTTGTGAGGGCTGATACCTGGGTTACTCATTGATCTTGAACATTGTCTTCAGTTTTAATTGAACATTTCCTGTGGGCAGAATACTGTAGTTTCTTCTAGAGAAGACAATGAAAGCGTAAGGCACTGTCCTTACCCTTGAAGATCTTACAATCTAATGGGTTTTCTGAGATGTAGTCTGGGATCTGACATTCAGCTTGATTTATATTCATTATTCACAGTGGTAACTAGAATGAATTTTAAAATAGCATCAAATCCACAGAAATTATATCGGAAAGAGAAGAGTCGGAATGAGTTGTTTTAATTACTGTTCAGCAACCCTGGAATATGGGAAATGTCAATTTCCCCTGGCTACATTAAGTCCAAGGCCAGGTTTAGCTCACAGATGTGCACTGTCACTGAGCGAGCAGCTCACGGCCAGAGTTGAGGCTGGGGGCATCATGGAGTGCTTCAAATGTGCCTTTCTCTCCTCCCTGCCGCTAAAGCCCTGTGGCTCAATAATCCTTCTTATTATTGATTCCTGCTCCAACTCTACATCACCCTCCAAAGCTCTCATCAACTGCCCAAAGCCATTCCCCAGGGAAGCTGCTGCAGTTTAGTCTTTAAGTTTTTTCCAGAGAAATATCTCAGAATGGGAAATACTGATTTTTCAAATTCCAAACCAGTCCTCTAAGACAGTTCTTAATAATGATAATAATAATATAATGATGGTATTTGTTAAATGCTTACTATGTGCCAAGCACTCTTCTAAGCACTGGGGTAGATACAAGGTAATCAGGTTGGTCCACGTGAGGCTCACAGTCTTAATCCCCTTTTACAGATGAAGTAACTGAGGCACAGAGAAGCTTAGTGACTTGGCAGAGCTGGAATTAGAACTCATGACCTCTGACTCCCAAGGCCATGCTCTTTCCACTAAGCCATGCTGCTTCTCTAATTCTTCAGGCCCTTCAACTAATTCCAGTCCAACAATCAATCGATAAATCAATTAATGGTTTTTATTGAGTGCTTACTGTGTGCACTGCACTGTACTGAGTCCTTGGAAGAGTTCAGTATAATAGATAGTGTTGGTAGTCATGATCTCTGCCCACAAGGAGGTTGCCGTCTGAAGCACGAGACAGATATTAAATTACACATAGTGAAGTGGCAGAGTATGAGGATGTGCTGTGAGGCTGGAGGTGGGGCAAACACCAAGGTGTTTAAGGGGTACAGATTCAAGTGAATAGAAAATGCAGAGGTGAAGAAGATTAGGCAAAATGAGGGATTAGTCACAAAAGGCCTTTTAGAGGAGATGTGATTTTAGAAAGGTTTTGAAGGTGTGGAGAACAATGGTCTGTTGAAAATGAAGGGAGGGAGTTCTAGGCCAGAACAAGGATAAGGACGAGGGTCAGTGGAAGAGACAAACGAGATCAAGGTTGGTACAGGGAGTAGGTTGGAATTAGAGGAGCAAAGTGTGTGAGTTGAGTTGTAGTAGATCAGTGAGGTAAGATAGGAGGGAGAGAGTTGAATGATTACTTTAAAGCAGATAAGAAATTTGATGCAGAGATGGAGGAGCAATTTTTGGACATTTTTGAGAGGTGAAGAGGCATGGACTGAATATTTTTGTAGAAAAATGAGTGCGGCAGCAGAGTAAAATATGGACTGGAATTTGGAGGGAAGGAAGAAAAGAGTCTGATCCAGTAGTCAAGGCAGGATATGATTAGGCCCACTGCTTCCCAGGTAAGTAGAATGGGAAATAGAATCCCCTACCCAGGTACCAATGAGGAAGTGAGGCAAATATGCACTGTGTGGTCATTAGGCCCTCAAGCCCAGGCTGTTGCCCCTGGAGATCATTCTAGCTCAGGTTTGTGGTTCTCACACTTTGGTGGCTGAGGCAAAAAGTAAAGAAAGAGGGAATTCTAGTCAAGTCTGACTGGACTGGGATCATGGGGTCTCTCTGGGCATCAGAGGTCCTCTGCTTTCCATAGGAATCTCACTGCTCAGTAGAATCATGGTCTAGAAGGGGCTGGATGTGCAGAAAACTGCTAATCACATGAGAGAATACAATAAATGTAAAAGATTCAGTCCGTGCCCTAGAGAAAATTACATAATAATTGATGAGACGGAGATACAATCAGGGTATCTGATATTCAAAGCCCAATACATCAAAACTACTGTATTTTAGAAGTTGACACACAGAAAATGGCTTCCAGTGTGAAGATCTGAAAAGACAGGAGAGAGGATAGAGAAAGAGAGAAAAGGGAAAGAACATCTGCCCAGCAGCCATTAATATCTTCAACTGCTTAATTTGGTTAGTTTACAGTCTACAAGACCCACCAAATGTGAAGGGGATTAAAGATTCCAGGCTTTTGGTCTCCAACTCACAATTCTGTCTTAAAGCTAGCTCAATAGTAATTTGTATCTTGGTTTACATATACACTCCACTCTGACCACAGAACAGTTAATCTAAAGGAAAAAGCACTACCTCTAGACTGTAACCTCTTCATCTAGAATGTAAGCTCCTTGTGGGCAGGGAACAGGTCTAAAAACTCTGTTATATTGTACCATCTCAAGAGCTTAGTATAGTGCTCTGCATATAGTAAGTGCTCAAAAAATACCATTGATTGATTGATTGATTACAGGCTTCAAATACTCATTTATCAAAAATCTTTCTTTCTGAGCAGGTCTCAGTCAAAATACTTATAGCTAAAAGCCCCATTAAATATCTGGCAAGCTTGTTATCCATGTCTTTTGGTGACTAGTTATTAAAGTGACATGTTTCTCAAATACACTCTTTATAAAAGATTGTGAGAACTTACTCACTGACAACATTTTAGCAGGAAATATTTATTAAACAAAAAACCTTTTCCTACTAGGGAATCTTCTATGAGACCTTGCTTTTTCATATTGTTT
This sequence comes from Ornithorhynchus anatinus, assembly GCF_004115215.2. Classification (NCBI taxonomy): domain Eukaryota; kingdom Metazoa; phylum Chordata; class Mammalia; order Monotremata; family Ornithorhynchidae; genus Ornithorhynchus; species Ornithorhynchus anatinus. Next base: position 109,991,185 of record NC_041729.1, on the reverse strand, counting down.
CTGAAATTTAAGTCCCAGACATTCTTGCTCTTCCTGGTCCACTTTGCCACACCCAAACCACCATCCCATTTAAATTTTTTTTTTTTTGTAGTTGTTTTTGCAATAGTGGGAAAAAAATTGTTTCAGTAGAAATTTGAATATTCCATAAGAAATCTCAAAAAGAGAAAAAGATATCAATTAGTTGTATTTGAGTGCTTAATGTGTGAAGACCATTATATTAAGCACTTTGGAGAGTACAGTATAACAGAGTTGATATCAGTCAATCAGTGGTATTTATGGGAAGCACTTTGGTTTAATGGAAAGAGCATGAGCCTGGGAGTAAGAGGATCTGGGTTCTAATTCTACACTGCCACTTGTCTGCCGTGTGACTTTGGGCAAATCATTGTACCTGTTTCCTCCTCTGTAAAATGGTCTATTTTACATGTTAAACACGACTCTCCTTTCCATAAAATCAAGTTAATTTCATAGAACCAGAATGAAAACTGAACTGAGGAACAGAAATATAGATGTCTGAAGGAATTGGGCTGAATTCTTTTTAAAAATTCCCCAAATAAAGTTTTTTTTGCATAAAATTCCTCAGAATTATGAAATGGGAGTTAAAGGGTTGTGGTAACTTTAGTTTTGCACTAGTAGGGACCCATTTAAGGATAACAATTTTAACAAGCAGTAGTTGCTACTACAAGCAGTAATTTAAAAACTACTTAAAATGTTAGCAATACTTTGAAAATTCATGTACAAATATATAATCAGCCAAATATATTTCCTCAAAACAAATTTATTGTGAGCCAGGAGGAAAATAATCAAATAGGGTGAGGAAAACAGACTAATAGAAGAGGATGATTTCAAATTCTGACTGTGGCCTGGAAATCACTGCTGGAATAAGACAATATAAGTGATTTTTTTAAATGGAAATGTGCTAATGGGGTGTCATTTTGTATAAAGGTGCTACTTGAAAACAGCAGTTTGGGGCTCAGTGAATGTAATTGGGTATTTGGTGGGCAGGTGCAGTTGAACCTGAAGCAGCATGACTTAGTGGAAAGAGCACGCATGGTCCAGGGAGTCAGGGGTCCTGGGGTCTAATCCTGACTCTGCTACTTGTCTGCTGCATTACCTTGGCTGAGTAACTTAACTTCTCTTTGCCTCAGTTCCCTCATCCTTAATATGGGTGTACAATACCTGTTTGTCTCCTACTTAGACTATGAGCCCCATGTAGGGCCTGATCATCTTGTATCTACCCCAGTTCTTAGAATATAGTAAGGGATTAACAAATACTATTATTGTAATTATTAAAGATCAAGTCCATGAGGAAAGGAGATATTCAACTGTTCTTATTTTATAGGGTCCAAAGATTTAAAGCCAAATTTTGAGTAATAAGGATTCTGTACCAGAAAGCAATGGAAACATCCAATAATTTCCAAATGAAAATAGAAAATGTTCCATGACATTTCACTCAGAAGTATGGCTATGGGTTGTGGGTCAGCCCATGGCAAGCTGCCTTATTAATGACTGTTTCTGATCCAGCAAGCAACATCAAGGGAGAAACTTTGCAAAGGTAATGAGAAGCTTTATTTGAGGCAGGTGACTGCGGGCTTGCTGGGGTGGAGCATGGAGGAAGGTGCAGCTTTCTCTCCCTGTTCTACCCATTAACAGACCTGGATCAGTCAATGACTGCCACATAATGAACAGCTGGGACACCTAAACCAGATAAAAGGCACTCATTTTAACTTACTAAAGGGTGCTTGGAGGCAGTATGGAGGCATGTAGCGAAGCAAAAAGGAAGTATTCTGAGAGCAGTAGAAAGAAATAGCATTGGCAGAATGAACTCCTTTGACCACAGACTGGTATTGGACCCTTGGTGGATGTGAGTGACTGAATGTGTGTATGTGTTACTCTCTTGCATGTGTTAAAACTAAGTAAAAGCTTTCCACAGTAACCTTGCTGATCAGAGGTGTGGTTTGAACTCTACTATATGTCACTAAGACTTCTCAGGCCCAGGAAGGACCTGGTTGTGATGAACCGGGGCTCATGACATGGGTGAAAGAGTGAAAAATACACTCAGATCCAGGACAAGATCTGTGTATATAAGTTAGGAAGAGAAAACCTGAATTAAAATCAAGAGAAAGGATTAAATGAATTATAAGACATCAGGAATAGAGGAAAGCTAGAAAGAAGCTTGCTTTAAAAAGAAATAGAGAAAAAGAAATTTAAAAGATTGTGACCAATCTTTGTTTGACCAATCTTGGAACATTTTTCAGACACCTAAAGGATAAGTCAGTGAATGGGACTTTAGAAGACTGAGGAAATGGCTGATTTATTGACAAAGTGGTAAGCTTATGAAGAATTGAATGCGTTTTTTAATTTATTGCCCATAAAAGTATGAGAGTGAGTGGAAGACCATGCCAGAGAGAAGAAAAGCTGATCAGTGCAAAAAAAAGCTATCAAGGAATTAGAAGTTCTTAATTCTGCCAGAGAGAAGTCCTGAACTTTTGCAAGAAAAAACCTGAAAACTTAATGAATTTTCAAATGCCTAGAAACTATACTCAGGATTGAAGAATTCTAGAATTAAAAAAAACTCTGATACAATCTTTAATACTAACTATAAAGGAAAGTTTTGCTCAAACATTACCCAGAATTTTGTTTGACATGAATTTAGACCTTTCCATATATAAAGCACTATACTAAGGCTGCAGGGCAGTATATAGAATTTGATTTCAAACACATACCGTGGCCCACAGACTGGGTATCAGGAAGAGAGACAAACACCCAGGGAAAGGACACTAAAGAAAATTCAAGCAGCAATAGTATTTTTTAAGCTATTATTGTGTAAGACCACTATACTAAGGCTGGGATAGAGTATGTCTTATTCTATTGTCATCTCTGACCCATAAGGACAGCATGGACACAACTCTCCCAGAATGCTCCATCTCCAGCTGCAATCATTCTGGTATTGTATCTATAGAGCTTTCTTGGTAAAAATACAGAAGTGGTTTACCATTGTCTTCTGCCCAGTAAACTTGTCTCCACCTTCCATTCTCTCCCATATTGCCCAGCATTGGTGAGTTTTGACTTGTAGAAGATTGCCTTCCCTTCACTAGCCATTGTCCAAGCTATGAATGGAATGGCTATACCCCTGCTTGACTCTCCCTCTCATTGTTGAGACTGGTAGAGTACTGCAAACTCTCCAGGTATGATCCTAAGAGGGAGATACAGTATAAGGGTGTGATTTCAACCAATAAAACCACAAAAGTTCACTAAAAACAAGGATAATAAAAATTAAAAACAAAGATAAAACTATCCAATATCAACTTTTGTCCAAGAGTCTTTCCTATGAGAGTATAAGCTCCCAAGGGCAGGAACTGTGCCTTTCAGCTCTGGAGAATGTTGCCAAGTGCTCAGCTCAATACCTGGTGGCTCAGAGATGCTTAAGAAATACAGCTGATTGCTTTATTTATTTATTTATAAAGCAATGGGGCTTTATTGCTTCATGCCCATCCTCTTTTGCCTATTCAGAAGTGCACAGTGCAGATTTACATGTGGTTTCACCTAATGAAGTACATTTTACTTTTGCTGTCATTTTTAGTTCATTCTATTATAAGCCTAACAGTAGTCAATTTTTTCCCCTAAGAAAGAAAAATAGACTTATCTTAGTGATGACCATTCTCTGTACTACTTGTTGCCTGTTTTCCATCATTTACTAGATAACATTTACTTGAGGACACTTAAAGCTCAGGAGTAACAATTTTAGTATCTTAAGTGTTTACTGTGTGCCAGGCAGTGTTCTAAGTACTGGTGTGCAAACTATTAAATCAGGTTGGACAAAGTTCCTATCCCACATGGGGCTCACCATCTAAATAGAAGTAGCCATGTGGTTTTAGCTGCCTCTCTCCATCCTTTGGGAAGAGCTGCTGTCCTCCACCCTGTTTTGGAGAAGTAATTTGGTCCCATGGCTTAAGGTACCAATTAACGAGTCAATCAGTTCTCTTCATTGAACACTTACTGTAAGTGCTCAATATACAAGATTGATTGAATCTTGAACCTATTGGAATGGTGAGGAGCCTGGAGATTCTTCCCTTAGTCATGATGTCGTGACTACAGCTCTTATTGGTTGAATTGATTTTTCTTGTTTTATTCTTCAATTAGTATGTGCACATCTAGGGAGACTAGGGAATATGGGTTAGAGTGCTGAGTGTGAGGCAGGAAAGCTACCACAGGAGCTGAGGAGGCATATAAGGAAATGTCAGGTTGTGGAGGTGGGTAAGGATTACTTGACAAATCTACAAATGCAAATCTCTTCAAGAAGTGGTTTCTGCCAGACTGTTGTGAAATCCTGTAGAAGATCTTATCAATCAATAGTATTTATTGATTGCTTACTATGTTCAGAGCATTGTACTAAAGTCTTGGGAGAGTATAGTGCAACAGACATAGACATATCCCCTGCCCACATGATCTTACAGTCTAGAGGACAAGCTTACAATATAGAGGACCATCTTACTGCCTGAAGGAGGAAGGAAGTTTGTAAATTATTTCTTAGCCCTGCCCAATTTATCCTCCACATATCTATTAGTGAAAAAGGACATGCAAGAACTCACACAGTAATAGTGGTTTATCTGGGCCTCTAATAATAATAATAATAATGATATTAAGTGCTTACTAGGTGTCTGGGGTAGATCCAAGGTTATCAGGTTGTCCCATGTGGGGCTCGCAGTCTCAATCCACATTTTACAGATGAGGTAACTGAGGCACAGAGGAGTTAAGTGACTTGCCCAAAGTCATACAGCTGACAATTGGCAGAGCTGGGATTAGAACCCCCGACCTCTGACTCCCAAGCCCATGCTCTTTCCACTAAGGCACACTGCTTCTCTAGTGACCTGCTTCCTCCTTCTTCCATGTATCTCACCTCCTGTCCTCCACTCTGAACACATACTGTTATATTGCTGGTTGCCTGGAAGTAAGGCCAGGACCCAGAATTTTAAGTTGATTCCTAAATGGTGATAATAGGATGGGCAAGAGCTAAATGTTATGATGGAGGATTTGGAGAATCATTAGGAAGGGGGGGGCACCTCTCTATTCCTTCTTCATTCAATCACATTTATTGAGCACTTATTGTGTGCAGAGCACTGTACTAAGCATTTGGAACATATAATTCACCAACAGAGAGCTCTTCAGTCCCAGAGCTCAACTTCTCCTTTCCTTATCCTATTTCCAACTTTCAAGGTTCTCCAACTTTTCCTTGTTGACTGCTCGTTCATGAGGTTTCCTCTTGCTGCATGGTTTCCTCCTTCACACAACTTCTGGGAGAGCAGCAGATTCCTTTGTTTAAAACTGCAACAGTTTCTACCCTACAATGATTTTCCAAGGCTTTTGGGAACCAAATTCCCTCCTTTCCCTCCCTCCCTCCTCCTTCTCCCAACACACATTAAGTCCCTGTAAGAACTTGTCCACAGTTGCTCTTTGCTCAACAGTTGTTGAGAATTTTAAAGCCATAGTTGTTTAAATATATTTGAAACAGTTCAACTGAAAAGCAGACGGATGTAAAGTAACTACCAGGATCCCAAAAGAATGGAAAGAGCCTGGGCTCGGGAATCAGAGGTCATGGGTTCTAATCCCAGCTCTGCCGCTTGTCAGCTGTATGATTTTGGGCAAGTCACTTAACTTCTCTGTGCCTCAGTTACCTCATCTGCAAAATGGGGATTAAGACTATGAGCCCCACATGGGACAACCTGATTACCTTGCATCTATCCCGATGCTTGGAACAGTGCTTGGCACATAGTAAGCACTTAAATATCATCATTATGTATTATTTACTGTGGGTTTTTCTTGTCTCTGTGTGTAAGCAGCTTTTTGAGAGCCTGCTACAGAGCTTCAAAGTCGATAGTTGCATGACAATATATTTTAACTCGTTGACTGATCCCATTTACCTTAGAGTAAAATTAGTTCTTTGATTGTGGATGATACAATTTTGCTGCATATACTCAAAATGTACATGTAAATGAATGCAGTGGGGCAGTGACAGGGAGAGAGCGGAATGCCATTTGACTACAACCACCTAGGGACTCTGATTCATTGATAGGTCATTGTTATCATCAAAAGTATTAACGGAGGCCTTTTATGTGCAAATAACTGTATTAATCAGTGCCATTTGAGTGCTTACTGTGTGCAGAGGACTGTACCAAATGCTTGAGAGAGTACAATATGATAGAGTTGGTAGACACATTCCCTACCCACAAGGAGTTTACAGTGTAGAGTGGAGATGGACATCAAAATGAATAAATAAATTACAGATATGCAGATAAGTGCTATGGGGCTTCATACAGGTATCCATTGTCACAACCAGCAATTAAAAACTGTGTATCCCTTAAATACTTGATATTCCCCCTATCCCCAGCCCACAGTACTCATGTACATATCCTTATAGTTTCTCATTTCTTCTACCTGTAACTTATTTTAATGTCTGTATCTCTGTCCAGGCAGTAAACTCTCTGTGAGCAGGGATTGTATCTACTAACTCTATTATAATGTACTCTCCTGAAGGCTGAATACCATGCTTTGCATGCAGTAAGTAATCAATAAATACCACTGATTAAATGATAAACATAGGTAACCCCATTGTGATTGTGGAGGACCTTTACATTTTTGAGAATCCACATAGAAAAAAGCTGTCTAGACTGGGGTGGCTTGTCTAAATTGCAGGGAAGTATCTCAATTCTTCTGCTCACTCACCTGCACAAACTCTCAGCCACCCAAGAGATGAATTTCAAGACTGGTAAATTTGGTATATTATTCTACACCTGTCCTCTAAAGAAGCACATGGTATATTTAGGTCACATGCAGATAAATTCACCCCCAATAAAATCTAAGAGAGTAGGGGGAGAGAGGGGAGGAGATGTCATAGCTCTAAAATGCTAGTTGCTCAAATTGATTCAGAAAAGAAACTTATTTATTTTCTTGGAATGATTCCAGGTAGAGCAGCACCTGGCATCTGTTCTGGTAGACAGTGAGACTGCTGAAGCAGTCCTGCCCACCCGGCTGTATCACAAACCCACCAGTACACATACACAGAGGTACGAAGCAGGTGCTACATATCTGCTTTAAACATGTCCCTGAAGGGTATCAATCATTAGATCAATTAATCAATTATATTTACTGAGCACTCTGTGCAGACACTGTACTAAGCAATTACGGGAACTCAATCTGCTAAATAATATTTGTGAATGTTTGTGTTAACCAGGCTTGAATCTGTGATCAATATACTGTGAATTTTGTATAAAAAGGAACTATTAAAAGACTTTCAGAACCATTTAATAGTTTAGCATGTGGGAATATTTAGGGAGCCTATAAATAACCTTCACATTTTTGACAGAGTGGTTCTTAAGGCCTTCAAAGACATTAATGCCCTCTCTCAGGACTTTCCATTGAGCTTGCTATTGGTTAGTGTGTCATAAAAACAACTCTAGAACAGTTAGGGACAAATACCTGAATGAAAACTCCTCACTATTGGCTTCAAAGCTCTCCATCACCTGCCCCCTCCTTCCTCACCTCCTTTCTCTCCTTCTACATTCCAGCCCACACACACTTTCCTCTGGGGAGAAGCGGCCTGGCTCAGTGGAAAGAGTATGAGATGGGGAGTCAGGGGTCATAGGGCGGCCTGGCTCAGTGGAAAGAGCATGAGATGGGGAGTCAGGGGTCATAGGTTCTAATCCCAGTTCCGCCACTTGTCAGCTGTGTGACTTTGGACAAGTCACTTAACTTCTCTGTGCCTGTTACCTCATCTGTAAAATGGAGATTAAGACTGTGAGCCCCACATGGGATAACCTCATCACCTTGTATCCTCCCCAGGGCTTATAACAGTGTTTTGCATATAGTAAGAGCTTAAATGCCATAATTATTATTATTAATAACCTTCTCACTGCCTCGCTCTCACCAGTCCTGCCATAGACCCCTGGCCCACACCCTACCTCTGACCTGGAATGCCCTCCTTCCTCAAATCTGCCAATAATCACACTCCCCCAACCCCTTAAAACCCTACTGAAGGCTCACCTCCTCCAGAAGGCATTCCCAGACTAAGCCCCCCTTTTCCTCAACTCCCACTCCCCATCGCCCCGACTTGCTTCCTTTGCTCTATCCTCCCTCCCTTACCCAAAGCACTTGGGTATATATGTATATATCTATAATTCTATTTATATTAATGCTTTTTATTTGTTTTGATGTTGCTGAACTGTACTTCCCAAGAGCTTAATACAGTGTTCTGCACACAGTAAGTGCTCAATAAATACAATTAAATGAATGAATGGAAAATGTTTGCATTTGCAACAATGTACTATGTGTATACCTCATTGGATCTGGAATTATGATGTATACTAAAGGAATTGTCTTGGAAAAAAATAGTTGTGGCATCTACTACATAAATGTTTAATCCTCAGTATTTGACAAAGATTTAAAGAAATGTTTATTACCTAAATATTTCCAGGGTTGGTCTGGGTGGTTGGGTGAGCTGACTCTGCATTATGTCTACAAGACTAATTGACACAAATTCTTCAACTTAGTTTTTCTTGATTCTACTGAGTAATAATGAGTTGACTGGTACTCAGTTTGGAAGAAATTAATGATGTTAAAAAATATATGGCCTATGAGAAGCCACCTTCTTGAATGGACTGTCACAAATCAATTGCTTCTACGAAGACTATTTTGGGGAACAATAATAATAATCCTAAAATATGCAGCAAAAATCTTATACTATTACTTTGAAAATAAGCTCCTCAATCAACATTTGTGTATAGAAGAAAAATGTGTAGATTAGATATTCCCCTGATAACATTTCTGAAACACTTACCATAAGACCTGTATGTCATGGAGACGGTTATTTGGTTAGCCCCTTTCTGAAAATTACAGGCAGAAAATCACAAGCCTATATCAAGTGTCCAGATCCTCTTCTCAAAGGGTGAAGCACAAACCTATTTTTCTAAAGTGCATCCTGCTGAAATGACAGCTGTCATCACAAATCTATACAACCCCTGCAGTTTTGCCAGCAGTCATGACTTAACAGTGTGGGGGTAGGTGTATGGATGCTAACATCATGGCCAGGAAACTTAAAAAAAAATATGGAAAGTATAAACATTACCCTAAGAAACATTATCCTGACATTTGGGAAAAACTGGTTAAAGTGCTCACATTACTCTGTGAGAGACTGTTGAAAGGTATTTGTTTATATCATTGTGTGAATGCGTTCATATGTGTGTGTGAATTTCTGAACTACTAGAAACTTTTAAAAAGAGAGAGAATCTTCAAATTGAGAGAGTTAACTGCAAACATGTTGGTGTTAGGTTCTGTTTGGTAAAATAAGCAAAGTGTGAGGTGTTCATCTCTTCACCCCATGTTCTTGATGGTGTAGGATTCTTTCAGAACCCACTGAAATTGGGTAGACATACAGTCCAAAAATTCATCCTAATTTCTGGGACCACTTAGGTAAAGAACTTATTTCCCATATCCAGAACTGTTTGTTCTCCTTGAAATTGTCTCTCAAATCTATTAAATGATCTTGTGTGTTAGGTTCAATAGAGTAAAGGGTGAAGATATTTTCAGTGAACTGAACAAGACAAGAAAATATCACAGAATCCCACTGAGCAAAGACTTGAATGATGCTGAAATTTTTTTCTCCCTAGAATCAATCAACCATATTTACTGAGCACTTAATGTGTACATGACATTGTACTAAGCACTTGGGAGAGTACAACACAACAGTGCTACAGGCACAGTCCCTGCCCACAGTGAGTTAACAGTCATGAGGGGGAGACACATTAATATAAATAAATTACAGATATGTCTCTAAGTGCTGTGGGGCTTGGGGCAAGAGTGGTGAATAAACACTGTAAGTCAGGATGACAAAGAAGGGAGTGAGAAAAGAGGAAATAGGACTTGGTCAGGGAAGGTCTCTTGGAGGACATGTGCCTTCTAATAATAGTAACAGTGATGGCATTCGTTAAGCACTTACTATGTGCCAGTCACTGTTCTAAGTGCTGGGATAGATTCAAGGTTATCAGGTTGTCCCACATAGGGCTCACTGTCTTAATCCCCATTTTAAATATAAGGTAACTGAGGCCCAGAAAAGATGTGATTTGCCCAAAGTCACACAGCTGACAACTTGTGGAGCTGGGATTAGAACCCACAGCTTCTGACTCCCAAGCCCTCTCAATAAAGTATTGAAGGTGGGAAAGGAATTGTCTGTCGGATATGAAAAGGGAGAGCATTCCAGGACAGAAGAAGGATGTGGGCTATATGTTGGAGGTGAAGGCTGTTTTTCAGTGTATATACAGTTGCAACTGGTGGTCAGTGAGTTCATTTGTCTGTGTGTGACAGAAAAAAACAGTGTGTGATAAAATTCCTTCCATGTTTAAACCCATTTCTAGTCTGGCCAAGGCAGAAACTATGTGTAATCTCTCTTGTTAGTTCAACACTAACACTCCTTCTTGAAGTCCCTTCTGAAAAAAGTAATCTCTCTCCTTCTTGTCTTATATTAGGTTGGTTAGTCTTTTCTGAACCTACCCACAGTCCACTGCTTGGCTGCATTGTTAATGGTTTCACATTTGTCTTTGAAATGTGTAAGAACATAAGTAATATAATCCCAAATTAGATTGCCCTCTTGACTATTCAGCTGCATGATTAGTGAAATACCTCTGAACATCCCTAGGTTTTTCTTCTAATTGACCATAATGGACCTTTCATTCATGAACGTATTTAAACTTTTTCAAGCTTTTCGTTATCCCTCACATTTCCCTCCTCACTTCTAACTTTCCTTAGACCTCTCATCATTGAATTTACACAAACCCTTCTTGAATCTTTTTATATTTTCCTCTTGAACAACTTCCTGGACGAAAGAATCCCATCTACTTGAGACCAGCAGGGAGAAGGTGGGTTCTTGTATGGTTGCTTAGAAACTGCTACTGCTAGCTAATATTCAACATGTGGTCCCTAACTCAGTTGTTTTGGGATCATGAGAATTACAAATTCAAGTTCTTCATTTGAGAAGTACCATGGCCAAGTGGAGGAGTATGAACCCGGGAGTCAAAGCATTTATGTACATATCTGTAATTTATTTATACTGATGTCTGTCTCCCCTTCTCTAGACTGTGAGCTCCCTGTGGGCAGGGACTGTCACTGTTTGTTATTGTGTTGTACTTTCCCAAGTGCTTAGTACAGTGCTCTGCACACAGTAAGCACTCAGTAAATATGATTGAATGAATAAATGAATGAAGGAATCTTGTTTCTAATTCCTGTTGGTAATTTACCAGCTGTGTGACCTTGAGCAAGTCATTTAACTTCTGTTTCTCAGTTTCCTCCTAAGTAAATTGGATATTCAATCCCTGTTCTCTTTTCCTCAAACTGTAACCCCCCCTGTAGGACAGGGACCTTGTCCAATCTAATTATCTTGTACCTACTCCAGTGCTTAGTACAGTGCTGGCCACCCAAATGCCAAAATTATTACTATTCTGTTCTGTCTCCCTGTCCATACTATTCTAGATTTCAATAATTTCCTCTCTCAGCCTGTAACTTTCCAAACTAACAATTCTTACTCTCTTCAATCTACTTCCATTTAGAAGTTTCTCCATCCCACTGACCATCTTCATTGCCTTATACTGTACCTGATACAGCTCCACTTTATCCTTCCTAGGATGTAGTGATCAATGACAAATAGCCTGGATTCACTAGAAGCCATGACCAAACTAAGGACATTCTGAAATTTAAATAGTATCCTTACCTATAAATATGAGTTATTTAAAATAGCTGCGAGGTGGAAAAATAATAATAATGTATTTGTTAAGTGCTTACTATGTGCCAAGCACTATTCTAAGTGCTAGGATAGATACAGGGTAATCAGGTTGTCCCACGTGGGGCTCACAGTTCTAATCCCCATTTTACAGAGGAAGTGCCTGAGGCACAGAGAAGTGAAGTGACTTGCCCAAAGTCACACAGCTGACAAGTGGTGGAGCTGAGATTAAAACCCCTGACCTCTGACTCCCAAACCCGTGCCCTTTCCACTAAGCTATGGCTGCTTTGAAGAATTAACTTTTCCAAAGTGTTTGTATTGGTCAGAAATGGCCCCAGGGAAGGGACTATTCTGTTTCAGCCCTTAAATGTTTAGTACAGTTTTCTGAATACAATATGCTCTCATTAAATACCACTGATTTATTTACTGACTGAACTTAGTGATACAGGACTGGAGAATCTCAACTGAATGCATAGGTCCCAGTTCAATTTACTGACTCATTTGAGTTTGCCATCGTTAGTTTCATAGTCCATTGACATCATTTATGTGAATAAAAATGTATTTTCATAGTTTATCATTATTATAATCATTATCAATAGTATTTATTGAACATAAATACTTTCCAGGTGTAGAGCATTTACTATGTTCCCTACCCACAGTGAACTTAAAGTCAAGAGTTTGTCAGACACATTTAAATAAGTAATTTAGAGATATGTGCATAATTGCTGTAAGGTTGAGGGTGAAGCAAATATCAAATGTGCATAATGATGATGGTATTTAAGTGCTTATTATGTGCCAAGCACTCTTCTAAGTGCTAATATGGATACAAGGTAATCAGGTTGTCCCACATGGGGCTCACAGTCTCAATCCCTATTTTACAGATGAAGTAAGGAGGTACAGAGAAGTTAAGTGACTTGCCCAAAGTCACACAGCTGACAAGTGGCAGAGCCAAGATTAGAACCCTCTACCTCTGACTCCCAAGGCCAGGATCTTTCCACTAAGCCATGTTGCATCTCTGAGTGTAAACTCATTCAATCGTATTTATTGAGCACTTACTCTGTGCAGAGCACTGTACTAAGTGCTTGGCATGTGCAATTCAGCATCAGATAGAGACAATCCCTGCCCAACAACTGGCTCACAGTCTAAACATAAATGTCACACAAGTGCAGAGTGGGGATTTACATCACCCTTTTGGATCATGCCCTGGTGTTTAACCTAGGGAGTCGATGCCCAAGTCAGGGGTCTTCCCTGCTGGGGCTTCCCCCAAGTGATATGTGAACAGCAAGGGTCCACTGCAGTGATTTGCATACTGTAAGCACCCAGTAAATAAATACCACTGATTAATTCATGTCAATCTGCAGATCTGTACTACCACAATTATGGAGCAGAATTTGTTACTGAAAAATGGCACACATGGGAAGACCATCCTCTCTCACCTGGGGGCCAGAAACTCCAAAAAAAAAAATAAAATAAAAACTCTGCTTCCATACCCCTCATCAATTTTACTTTAACACAAAACAGCTCTTTTGCTAACTTTCTATTTTTCAGCACTCACATAGCATGCCAAAAAAGTTAACTTATCCTTAGCTCAGTTCTTCAGGGGCAACATATTTTCAAGGAGAGTTACATTCAGAGCCCTCGTGATTTTCGAGTCTTGCCATTCAATAGTAAATATATTCAAGGAAGTCGCTGATAAATCCAGTATTCAGCAGTAACATTCAAGTTAGGAAGCTGGACACTGCCACCATTTAGTGGACCTGTAGTTTGATCTGATGCTTGATGACAGAAAGGCCAAAAAAGAAATACTTTAATAAATATTCAAAGGTAAAGGCAGGGAACTAGACAAGTTATTTGAATGGGATTGAATTTGGAGAGAGAGATTTTAATACTACTGGTAAAATTATAAAAAATGATAAAATAAGGAAAGAACTCACAGAAAAGCCAGTTGTACATCTAATAGAATATCAGTGACTAAAATGTTTGGTAAATGCATAAAAGGGGGAAAAAAACAAATAGTCACACCAGAAGATAAATAAGCTGTAGCCATCCAATGGTATTCATTGCATACTCACTGTGTGCAGAGCACTGTACTAAACACTGGGAGAGTACAGTACAATAAAGTTCATAAACACAATCCCTTCCCTCAGAGGTTTTCAAACTAGTGGGATAGTCATTAATATAAATTATTGACAAGCAAGCAGCAGAAGATAAGACTATGTACATTAGTGCTCTGTGGGTGGAGGTGGGTTGGGTATCAAAGTATTTAGGGGTATGACACATAAGGGAGGGATGATAAGGTGAGAAAATGAGAGATTAGTTAGGGTAGGGTTTCTGGAGGTGATTTAATTTTAGTAGGATTTTGAAGATGGGAGAGTGGTAGTCTGTTAGATAATAAGGGAGATGGAGTTCCAGGAAAGAGGGAGGATGAGAGCCAGGAGTTGATAATGAGATGAGAGTGAGGCACAAGTAAATTTATTCTAGAGGAGAGAGGTGTTGGTCTGTGTTGTAGGAGAAGCGAAGTATGTCAGAGGGAGAGAACTGATTGAGTGCCTTAAAGGTGATGATGATAAATTTCTGTTTGATGTAGAAATGGATGGGAAAAAAAAAACTGAAAAGTATTCCAACAGACAGAAAGCGAGGGACGAAATGAGGTACTGCATCATCACAGACTGTAAACTGGTTGTGGGCAGGGATCATGTCTGTTTATTGTTATAGTGTACTCTCCCAAGCACTTAGTACAGTGCTCTGCACACAGTAAGCTCTCAGTAAATATGATTTACTGAGTAATGGTATATTCAATCATTCAAACAATGACACTTATTGAACACTTCCCGAGCCCTTGTAAGAATGTAACAGCATTGGATAAAGAATAAGTGATTAAAGAGAGTTTCTGACATTCAAAATATATTTTTTCCTTATTGAATGAAAGAATTATTCATTAGCATAACTTTTTCTGAATTTTTTGATACAAAATAATATTTACACTACAATTAAATATAGGTCTTCTTACCACTAGATTCCTCATCATTCTGAATGACAGAAGGCATGCAGTGCTCAGAGAAACAGTAGTTTAAGTCTGTAGATTTGGTGAGATATTGTCAAAATATAGTATTTGGAAGCAACAAAAACTGAATTCCAAATCTTTCCTACATTCATTCATTCAGTCATACTTATTGAGCACTGTGTGCAGAGCACTGTGCTAAGTGCTTGGAAAGTAAAATTCAGCAATAAGTGGAGACAATCCCTGCCCACACTGGATTTACAATCTAGAAGGGAGAAGACAGTTATCAAACAAGTAAATGGGTATCAATATAAATAAATAGAATTATATATATGTACACATCAAAACAAGTCGCTCCTGTGACATCACTACCCCTTGTCTCCTAAAACTGCAGTAACATTAACAGTTTCTGAATGCTGGGTGAGTAGCTCAGCTTTCAGTTTCCAACACTGGACAGGTGAAGGTGGACATGGTGAAGGTGGACATGGGTAGCAAGAATGGCAGTAGTAACAGGGAAGGTAATTTATTTACTGTAATAAAAAATAGTGTGAAGAAGTGGTGGTTTAAATTGGGGAAAAATGTGATCCTACTTCTAAGGTTGTTTACAGTCTTGGGAAATCCAACATACCACTGCTTTCCACATCTTCAAACACCTAGTAAAATCACACCTTCTCCAGGAAGGTTTCCCTGAATAACTTCTCATGACCCCACTCTATTCTCTTTCCATCACTTATTCACTTGTGTATATTTTGATGCTCAACCCCTACCCCCACTCCCAGGGCACTTAGGTACAAATCCTTATACTCTGTTGCTTCCCCAACTTTCTAATTTTAATGTCTGTCTCCCTTACAAGCTTCTCATGATAGGGATAGTGTCTAACGACTCTTGTTTTACTCTTCCAAGGGCTTAGTACAGTGCTCTGCACCCTATAAGTACACAATAATTACTACCGACTGATTGATAATTTGATTAGCAAGGCGATAGCTAGAGGTTGTGAAAAACTGAGGGCCATTGAATTAAGAAGCAAGGGTTAAAGAATGAATTTATTACCCTACAGAGAA
Organism: Ornithorhynchus anatinus; assembly: GCF_004115215.2. Taxonomy (NCBI): domain Eukaryota; kingdom Metazoa; phylum Chordata; class Mammalia; order Monotremata; family Ornithorhynchidae; genus Ornithorhynchus; species Ornithorhynchus anatinus. The sequence goes on along the minus strand of NC_041729.1, from coordinate 109,975,362 downwards.
CTTTGAATGCTACCATTTATAAGGCTCCACTTGATTCCATAACAGTTGGTTCTGTCATTTTCTGGTGGGTGATGTTTTGGGTTAGGGGCAATTACCCTTCCCTTTCCTAGGGATGACCCTCACCAAAAATCTATGTGAACTGTCTCATCTGGTGATCATTCTGATAGGGTATGTGCCCCTTAGACCTGCATTTCTTCTTTGAAAATTAAGATTCTGTGATCATTTTATTTTTAAACTAATATCATTCTCATCTCTTTGGTCACTGCAGAAAATACTATCTCTGATCCTGTGGACCATGTTTGTCCAATAGTTCCATCCACACCAAAGAAAATGTCAAAGTCCTGAGAGTGCCAGAGAAAAGGTAGAAAAAAATTTCTGAGAACTGAAAAGGTTAAACATTTGCACTGGCAATCAGTCATTCCTGTTCTTTTATCATTTCACTTTTCTAGATTTTGGAATTCATTCAATCTTTCAACTGGTCCCCAAGTTCACTTGTCAACGTTAAACAACACTCCCTGTCATCTACACTATAATCTTTGAATTAAACCATTTTGAACAGGAGATATGTTAGGTCTGATTCCATAGGGTTTATTCAAGTAAATTGTCTTAGCAAATATGTCTGTTTCATTTGATTCTGAGGAATAATTGGTTAATGAGAGAATGATTACTTTGTTCAGACTTGATTACTGAAGAAATGTTTTGTCCATATGTTGCTGAATAATGTGAAATTCTCCAGTGAAAGGGGGACAATGATTAGAAGAAATAAGATAGCTAGAGAATATATTCCCCAAAGTGTTACACTACTTTTTATTAGCAAGCCAACTCTAAGGATAGTGTTTCCCTGAACAGGCATGGAAGTTCAAAATACCTAATCATTTTAAACTGTTTGTTGAAGAAACACAAGGGAGTTTTCTTTGTTTTTAGATCAAAGAGCTTGAGCTCCATCTGATAAATGATGGAACTATCACAGCTGTTTGCTCTCATTTTCTTCTAACCTAATGCTAATTCATTATTGGTGCCTTGACAGAAATCAAGTGCACATTTATACCTATCTATTCCCTACTGCTGTTATTAGTATTTTTTTCTTCTATTGTAATTCCCACAGTGTATGATTCTTGGCCAGCCAAGAATAGACCCTCAGTCAATCGGGCCTACTCTTGATGAATGATTGTGATGCTGCTGCTGATGGAGGTGGTGTTATGGGAATTGACAGTACTTATGAACATCCTCACCTCTACATGGTAATCCTAACCGAAGGCAGAAGAATGGGCAAAATGATATATCAGTACTATGAGACTATGTTGGTTTGCCAATTAATATTTTATTTTAGTGGGACCCCTGGTCAGAAATCAGAATTTCAAGTAGGGAAGCAGTGTGACCTAGTGGAAAAAGCTTGACTGGAGTCAGAGTACCTGGGTTCAAATTTTTGGAAGTAGCATGGCATAGTGGATAGAGCATGGGCCTGGGTTCTAATCCTGTTTATGCTACTTGTCTGCTATGTGGCCTTGGGTAAGGCACTTAGCTTTTCTGTTCCCCAGTTAACTCATCTGTAAAATGGGGATTAAGACTGTGAGCCCCATGAGGGACAGGGACTGTGTCCAACCCAATTTGCTTGTATTTACCCCAGCACTTAGTACAGTGCTTGGGACACCGTAAGTGCTTAACAAATACCCATAATAGTATTAGTATAATTATTGTTATTATTATCATTCCTGGTTCTGCCACTTGCCTGCTGTGAGACCTTGGGCAAGTTTCCTCTGCTGTAAAATGAGGATTAAATTTCTGTGCTTCCTCCTACATGATCTGTACATGTGAACCCCATGTGGGTCAGAGGCTGTGTCCCACCTAGTTAACTTATATCAACTTAGCACTAAGAACAGTGCTTGACACATAATGAGTGCCTAACAAATACCATTAAAACTGGCACTCATAGAAATAGCATTTCTTTAGGGCCAACTTTGTGAAACACATTGTAAATGGTCCTGAGGTTTTGTACTGTTTGCACTCTTCCCACCTTGTACAATGGTCAATTCTTCCTGAAGAGTAAGAATCCCAGAAATTCAATATAAAAGGTCTAATATTTTTAATAAAACTTCCCATTGATGTCACACATGCCAGGATTCATCAGTTTATGCAATAATCCAGGAGGCAACGCTTAAGTAACCAGGTGTCATGGTGACCTAGATTACAGAAAGATCAAACTCTTCCCTCAACTCTGTTTTCTCCAGTCATCTGGCTTTGTAGTTTGTTGCTGCTGAGGATGTAGATTTTCCCAAATAGCAGTGTTAGCAGCATTACAAAGGGGCTGTAATATTCCAGGATAGCACTCTGTAGAGTGAAGAGCAGGCTTCCAAGGTAACAATACCCAGGGAAATAGGATACAAGAACCCCCACATTACTGCTGGAAAGGAAGCAGCACCAGCATTGCAGGAAGATCATTGGGGAAGGCTTCATAAGCAAAGTGGGATGGAATTAGGACACTGAAGCTTGGGGAGAGAAATTCTGGGTGCAGAAGCATGATGAGAGTGATCTCAGGGATAAGAGAGTTCTTGAATGGAGCTGTCAGAAATGTTGTTTGGAGCAGAACAGAGGCCACAAATTGGGGCTTTATCGCAGAAGGGGTGCCTAGAAATAGAGAGCCAGATGGTAAAGAGGCCTGAATCTAATTTTCAGAAGATAAAGTAGAGTGTGATTGGGCCATTTGGAATCAATGTAGGTTCTCAAAGTGGAATGAGGTGATCCATCTGGGGTTTCAAGATGGTCATTTGAGTTCCTCTATTTAGGACAGAGTAGAAAGAAGATATGCTGGAGATGGGGAGACTGGCAAGCAAGCTGTTAGCACTAGAGGAGTTGCCAGATGATGAGGATTTTAACCTTCCCCCACTTCAAACTCACTTTCCCACAAAACCACCAAATACATTCATTCATTCAGTCATATTGATTGAGTGCTTACTGTGTGCAGAGCACTGTACTAAGTGCTTGGAATGTACAATTTGGCAACAGATAGAGACAATCCCAGCCCAGCAATGGGAAATCACAACTCTCAACATCTTCAAAGCCCTCCTGAAGATATATCTCTGCTAATCCTCATGTTTCCAGGTTGCTTCCAAACAGCAGCTGTCCTTAGAACTTATGTTTATACACTTTAATAGTTATATGTGTTTTCAACTTATATTATTAACTTCACTTGTCTATTCATATTTCTTCCCAAACATCAGTTATCAATAGTGGTAGCATTTTGTGACTGGCTTTTGTCTCTCCATCTTCTCCATGACCATAACAGAACTCTTCAAAGCACTAGGTGTAAGGTTCTAAACACTAGGGTTGCTCAGTATATTCTGTTGAATGATTAGTTGATAATGTTTTAAGAAGAAGAATCACAGAAACAAAATCATTAGGATTTTTTTTCCAAATTGAAAGTGTAGGACAATGGAAAGAGGCGAATCAGGAAACATACCTCTAACAACATAGGGAGCTAGAGGGCAGAAAGAACAGTGGTATTATTGACAATGATAGGAAAATTAGGAAATCAAAGGAGGGTTTAGAAGGGAAAATGATTGCAGTTTTAGATGTACTGAATTGGTGGTAGAAATCCAAGTGGGATTGTCCTAGAGATAGGAAGAAAGACAAGACTGGAGAGCAGATTAGAGGTCAGGGATGAAGACATAGAGTTAGGGGTCATCAGCATAGAGACGATAGGGGGAAAAAAGTGTACTAATGAGATTCCAAAGAGAGTGAGTATAATAAGAGCATAAGACAGAGATCAAACCTTGAAGGACATGCGTGATTTAGAGATCAGGAAAAGAGAAAGCAGTTACAGAACTAGAGGCAATAGATGTACAAGGGAAACAGGAAAGTTCAGTTTCTTAGAGAAAGGCCAATAATAAGGCCAAACTAAAAGCAGATGCTGTGTGGATACTATTTGAATTAAAATACCAAATAGAGCTAGTTAGAGCTGGTAAGCACTTACTGTGTGAAAAGCACTGTTCTAAGTGATGAAAAAGAGTACCTGGGTTGGAAATACACATGGTCCCTGACCCTCAGTGGGTCTTACAATCTAAGTAAAAAATGGGAGAGAGTGAACTGGTGACAGACACATTAGGATTGAGAAGAGGAGGAGAAGAGGTTTAAGGATAAGAAAAAGATCCACCAACCTTTACAGGTCTTATAAAACAGATACCACTGTTGTCTGATATGACCCCAAATGGTAGATGGGAAAGGAGGGATAGATGACTGACTACCCACAGAGTTTTTTAGCCTCTAGCTCTATCACTAATAAACCCCTTAAAATGAACTCATAAACCACTTGGCACAGCCATTATACACATTACAGATCCCAGGAAAAATGGGTCCAAAAAGACTCAGACTCGGGACAATTGATGCATTTCATCGCAGGCAAACCCATCAAGAGCACCATTTAGTAAGAGTTAAGTGCTAAGGTAAAGACATCTAAAGAGTCATCATCTTTGCTCAGTACAAATGAGCAAAGATAGTCTAGCTCTATTTAGGGTTATATAGGAAAGTTTATTTTTCAAAAAACCTGTTTTAACTGAAATTAGCCATTTTTCATTCACATCTATATGGCAGTCACGAAGGCTGTGGTTGTGACTATTGAACTCTGAGTGGTGCAGAGGCTTAGATTCTGTTCTAGTCCAGTAACCTATTGATTTTTGTTTTTATTCTTGTATTTGTTCTTGTCTCATGTTGTTTTAGTGTTTTATTGTTTCATCTTTCCTTATATGTCTGTGGCCAGTCTCTATCTTCCCACTACTTTAATCCTTAGATAGGGAATGCCTGGAAGGGCAAGAAACTTTGCATGCATTCTTTCCAAGTACAGTGCTCTTCACAGACTAAGTCCTTAATAACTACTTTTATTAGTACAACTACTGCTGCCCATAGGACTGGGCATATCTGCAGACTGCCTGGTGTGGGCAGAGACTGTCTCTTTATTGCTGAATAAATAATAATAATGTTGGTATTTGTTAAACGCTTACTATGTGCAGAGAACGGTTCTAAGCACTGGGATAGATACAGGGTAATCAGGTAGTCCCTCATGAGGCTCACAGTCTTCATCTCCATTTTCCAGATGAAGGAACTGAGGCCCAGAGAAGTGAAGTGACTTGCCCACAGTCACACAGCTGACAAGTGGCAGAGCTGGGATTCAAACCCATGACCTCTAACTCCCAAGTCTGAGCTCTTTCCACTGAGCTACACTGTACTTTCCAAGCGCTTAGTACAGTGCTCTGCACACAGAAAGCACTCAATAAATACAATTGAATGAATAGCACCATGTAAACAAAGGAAATGAATTTGGAGCCTCTTCACAACCTGATAGCTGTATTTCTACCCAATCCATTTCAGACTTTTCATCTCCTTCTGTCCTGAGTAGGACTCCCTGTTACTACTGAGGGTTCCAACAGGCCCTTGATTTTTATCTGCAATTGATAATACCTTACAAATACTGAGCAGGTAAAATCAGAGCAAGGAATTGAAATGTAATCCACTGGCTTCTAGTCGAGTTTGGAATTCCACCAACCTTTTGAGGAAGCTGGATCAATCAGGCAGACTCCCAGCCCAACTGGTCCATCTATATGCTCAAAACAAGCTACTGTTGAGTTAGTCTGGGTAAACACTGAGAAAAGCCTATTTTGCAAAATCTCCATTTCTGGTGTTTAAAAAGAGATTGAAAATATTTCTGTCACTGAAATGTAGTATGGAAATCTGGGGCAAAAAGCTGTTTTCTCGATTTGGTCACCCACCAATTTTACAATACTGGAAAATGAAGATAAGTGATGTTGAAAAATACACTTTATTGTGAATTAGCTGAACATTTGAGATGGTTTTTTTGCCCTCAGATATCTAGAAAATTTATGGTTTCAATAAATCAATTGTCTTTACTGCTATAGACCCAACTAAGCAGTAGCGTAGGCAGGACATGCTGCATAGAGCATTGCAAATGTCTGGTTCCTATCAACATTCCAAAATGCTTGAACCTGTTGAATTTCTTTTATCTAAAGAAAAACATGGACAGATCATCGGATTTCTGCTTCATTCCGTCCTACGTGTGTCATCCAGAACATTACAGATGGCTCTATATTTCTGGCAATTGTATTTTTCAAGTTCTTTTCAAGGCAATCCGTGGTTGGGTATAAAAGATTTAGGACAACTTGGTTTTTGTTTTATCCAAATCCTTTCTGTCATCCTCACAGTGTGACAGGCACATTTCTTTCAGTCAAATATTCTTTCTCGGAGTAGCAATATGCTTAATGTTGTGTTTGTAGAAAAAAGCCTTGAAGTGCTATTTTTCTTCTCTTCATTTAGAAGCAATCAGTCTTCTTCTCACTGAGATCTTACTAAAGGCAATCAATATCTCAAGAATTATACTAAATCAGCTGTGCAGGAAAATGCATGTATTGTTTCTTTTTTTGGTAAGCAAAGTAATATTTGCCAGTTAAATTCCCAGGTAGTTAGCTTTCAAACAATCAGATATAAAACTAGCAAATGAAACATCTGTTCCTCACTATTATTTTATAATAACATTAATTGGCAGATGTCTTTAGATAATAGAGGAAAGTTTATTTGTTCTCTTTTGCTATATTTCCATGATGTTTTGTGTGTGATGACAACATACCACTTACCTGAAAGACCATGTTAGCTTCTGGCAGTGTTGCTTTGACCTTAGAGAGCAGCATGCATTACTCCCTCCTACTGAGACTGTGAGCCCCATGTGAGACAGGGACTGAGTCTGATCTGATTTTCTTGTACTTAGCCCAATGTTTAGTACAGAGCTTGGCACATAGTCAGCACTTAATAAATACCACAATTGTTATTATAAAAAAGCAAACCAAAAAAGAGTCATTGACATGAAGGCCGATGCCCATTGATGATTATAAATATGGCAGCAAAACAGTGATGCCACGTGGAGCACCTTAACTTCACTGCTGCCAGGTTTGGTATTTCACTTTTCAAGTAGTTTGCACAAAAGTGCTGTGCCAATTCAATTACTGACTGATTAATGAAGTATCACAGGTTTATTTCACAGGTCTAGCTAGCTATTAATTAGCATACTGGTGCTTATACTGTATTGTTTTGCCCTAAGATGCTTTGAAAAGTCCCAGTACAAATAAAAACTCTAATATTCTTTAAACTATTATTTGAGAAAATGCATCCATATTTTTTTTAAATTCCTTTGGAGCTTTAAAACACATCCAGATTTTATTATATGGAATCTTATGTTTTTCAGATTACACAATCTTATTTTGGTTTACATGACTTTGTAAACTGCCCTTACCAAACCCAAAACTTACCTATAACCCAAAGGCATGTGGCTAGTTATGGTTTTTATTAGCTATTTACTCTGTGCCAAACTCTGTGCTAAGAAACAAAATAGATACAAGTTGATCAGTCCCTACACACAACAGGACTCATAAAGAGGCATCTTACTCCTATTTTAGAGCTGTTCCTATCCTAAATCAAGGGAAGCAATTAATTGTACATTCCATCCTGTGGTTCAATTCTCCATTCTCTTGCTGGATTTCAGTGCAATTCAATTATTTGGGTAGCAGGAATCATATTTACTTTCTTAGAATCACAGATCTTATTGATGGTTCTTTCAGACCCAAGGATGTATGGAAAAACAATGAAATGGTTGACTTTGACTTTCTGACATCCATCCTAAATGGTTAGTGAAGGAAAATTCAGTGTTCTCAGCGTTTGTCTCCAATAATCCAGACACATATACTCTTGGGCAAAGGAGAGGGAGAGAGATATGGTGATGTTTTAATATTGGGGATGACATAAGGCCTTAAGATATTTAGTGGGGATGCTGGAGTATGTTTACAGCCCTATGTATGTCTTCTGTTACTATATTAAAGGATGCTTACTCAACATAATGATTAGACTCACTCCAAATACAGAGAACAGCATACTCTAAGTTCTGTAATGTTTTTTTTCAGTGAATAGAATTAAGGATTATTCTTCCAATAATTCGTGTCTGTCAATCAGTGGTACTTATTGAACACTTACTATGTGCAGAGTACTGTTCTAAGCACTTGTATGACACAATTTCTGCTCTCAATGAGTTCGCAATCCAGTGGAAAATGGAAAGAATGCAAAGTGATGTTAGGAGAAATTGTGCATACGCTCATGGAATTGGTCAAAGTGGTTTCTCCTTAACTCAACGTTTTCCAAGGACACAACTCCCATCTTAGAAAAGAGCAGAATTACATATGGATTCCTATTCTAATCATTTGTATCTTTTTATCATCCCTATTAAAATGTAAACTCCTCTAAGGTAGTGACCATGTCTTCTACATTTACAGCATGCGCTCAAATTCCTATTTCAGTAGGGACTCAACAAATACAATAATAGACCCCTTTATTTGAGGATGGTCATCAGCCTGGTTAAATCACTGAACTTGATTTAACAGAAAACCTGAGTTTTCATCTTGGGTTGACCTCTGACTGTGGTCATCTGGACATGTTACTTAACCTCTGTACAGCTTTCCAATGATTAGAATGTGGGTAATACCTGCCTCTCCATATCTTACAAAGGTATGTAAAATGTCCAGGAGAAATAGAGTGAGTGTGTACTCTATAATTTGGGTTCAAAGATGAATCATCTGAGTGTGATTTTATTAGCAACCATGGCTGATAAAAAACAACTCTATGACTGAAAAACTCTTCCATATCGTGTGCATGTGAAGACTGCCCTTTACTGAACTGTTATATTTGTTACTCACAGTGCCCAGCAGGCTTTCATTTATCTCTTCATGTCACAATCCTCCCAAAGCCTCTGCTCCAAGGAAGTGACCCCATTTCTAATCATTCACACCCTGCTGATCTAACTCTCAACTGCCGACTGGACTATTCCACTTTGAGGTTCTGCTTCATTGTTTTTTTAAAGCATTATTTCTATCCAACACAATTTCACTTAAACAAATAGCTATTTGGGCAATCTTCTGTTATCGATGGTCCTAATATGTACTAGTCAGGAAAAGTGTTTTTCATAGCATATAGTGATAAATAGTATTCAGCCCTCTTTATGGCAGTGATAACAACAATGTCTTGGAATGCACTGGAATATTATAGAGTAGTAGTGGATTGACTGCATCTCTCTTAAATGGGTACCCAATAGGTCTGTGGCTTCCTAATCTACTACTCTAACTACAAATGAAATACCTCCCCAAAACCTTTGTTGTTCAGAATCTTTCAATTAAAACATTGGTTTATAATCTGCCCCTTCCAGCCCTCTTCTGCTTGGTTCAACCAAGACAGGTTCTGATACTTTGACAAGAATGCATGTTGAGTGTTTGCCATGAGCTCATTGGTAGGAAAATAATATATAATAATCATTACTATTATTGTGAAGCAGCAAGGCTTAGTGAAGCAGCGTGGCTCAGTGGAAAGAGCACGGGCCCTGGAATCAGGACTCATGAGTTCGAATCCCAGCTCTGCCACTTGTCGGCTGTGTGACTGTGGGCAAGTCACTTAACTTCTCTGTGCCTCAGTTCCCTCATCTGTAAAATGGGGATTAAGACTGTGAGCCCCACGTGGGACAACCTGCTTCCCCTATGTCTACCCAGCGCTTAGAACAGTGCTCGGCACATAGTAAGAGCTTAACAAATACCAACATTATTAGTGGAAAAAGCACAGGCTTGGGTGTCAGAGTTCATGGGTTCTAATCCAGGCTCTGCCACTTGTCAGCTGTGTGACCTTGGGCAAATCACTTAACTTCTCTGTGCCTCAATTACCTCATCTGTAAAATGGGGATGAAGACTGTGAGCCCTACATGGGACAACCTGATTACCTTGTATCTACCTAGTGTTTAGAACAGTACTTTGCACATAGTAAGGGCTTAATAATAATAATAATGTTGGTATTTGTTAAATGCTTACTATGTGCAGAGCACTGTTCTAAACGCTGGGGTAGATACAGGATCATCAGGTTGTCCACGTGAGGCTCACAATCTTAATCCCCATTTTACAGATGAGGTAACTGAGACACAGAGAAGTTAAGTGACTTGCCCACTGTCACACAGCTGACAAGGGGCAGAGCTGGGATTTGAACCCATGACCTCTGACTCCCAGGCCAGTGCTCTTTCCACTGAGCCACGCTGTTTAACAAATACCAACATTATTGTAGATAATTATGGTAATTAAATGCTTACTATGTGCCAGGCACTGTTCTAAGTGCTGGAGCAGATACAGGTTAATCAGTTTGACCACAGTCCCTGTCTCACAAGGGACTGACATTCTTAATATCCATTTTACAGATGAGATAACTGAGGCCCAGAGAAGTAAAGTAACTTGTCCAAGGTCACACAGCAGACTTGTGACAGAGCCAGAATGAGAACCCAGGTCCTTCTGACTCCCAGGCCCGTAAATCTGTCTGTTGCATCCCCTGTGTCAGTAATACAAACGGGGGGACTGAACCCAGTGCAGTGATCTCACTGGATTTTAGGATAGAAGGGAGAGAGGTATTTTTCTCCCCTTGAGAGCCCTTCCAAACCTTTAGAAGTCTAAAAGATAAACTACAAGCAAGAGGAGGGAAAGTAGAAAATATGATTTTTTATTCCACATTTTCTCCAGCTTCCCCATGAAAAACCCATTACTTTTTTCCTTGCTGGGACGAGGATGGGGTTAATGGGGAGATAAGGAGATAACAAACAAACCAATAAATCAATGGTATTTTTCAACACTTACTATGTGCAAACCACAGTCCTAAGTGCTTGAGAGGGTATAATACAACAAAATTGATAGACATGCAGCCTGTTCCTAAAGACCTTACAATGTAGAGGTAGAGACGGAAATTAATATGCATAAATAATTACAGATATGAACATGAATGCTGTGGGACTGAGAATGGGGATAGTTTAATGGTACAATTCCAAGTGCATAGAAGATGCTGAAGGGAGAGGGAGTAGGGAAAATGAGAACTTAGTGTGGTAAGATTTCTTGGAGGAAATGTGATTTTAATAAGGCTTTGAAGGTAGGTGAGTTGTGGTTGTCATATATATGGAAAATGAGGGAGTTCCCAACCAGAAGGAAGATGTGGGCAAGTGGTCAGACACAAGATGAGATTGAAGTACAGTGAGTTAGTTGGAATTAGAGAAACCCATTGAGGGCTGTAAAGTCACTGATGAGGAGTTTGTTTGTGGAGTGGAAGGTCAACCATTTGAGGTTCTTGAGGAGTGGGGCAATGTGGAATTAATTTCTTTATAGAAAAATGATATAGGCAATAAAGTGAAGTATGGACTGGAGGGGAGAGAGATAGGAGACAAGGAAGTCAGAAATGAGGATATTTCAGTAGTGAAAGTGGGATATAAGTACTGGATAAATATAATAAAGTTTGGGTGGAGAGGAAAGGGCAGATTTAGGGTTACTATGAAGGTAAAAATGACAGGAGTTTGTAACAGATTGAATATGTGGGTTGAATGAGAAAGATGAGTCAAGGATAATGCCAAGATTACAGACCTGTGAGATAAGGAAAGTAGTGATGATTTCTACAGTGGAAAGTTGAGGATGTTTGGGTAGGAAGATGAGGAGTTCTGTTTTGGACATGTTTAGTTTGAAGTGTCAGCAGGACATCCAAGCAGAGATGTCCTGAAAACAGGACGACATGTGAGATTGGATATAAGGAAAGAAGTCAGGACTCTAGAGAGATAGATTTGGGAATCATCTACATAGAGATGGTAGTTGGAGCCACGGGAGTATGAGTTCTCCAAAGTAGTGGCCAAAGATGCATACCAGATGGGGACCTAGAACTGATCCTTGAGGGACTCACACTGTTAGAGGGTGGGAGCCAGAGAAAGAACCTGTGAAAGAGACTAAGAAGGAGTAGTTAGAGTGATAGGAGGAGAACCAGGAGAGGACAGTGTCAGTGAAGCCTAAATTGGATAAAGTTTCAAGGCGAATGAAGTGGTCTACAAAGACAAAAGGAGCTGAGAAGTTGAGGAGAATGAGGATGGACTAGAGGTCATTGGTTGTGACAAGAAGATAGTCATCATTGTCCTTAGGGCAGTTTCCGTGGAGTGGAGAGGGTGAAAGTGAGATTGGGAAGGTTGGCCAGATTGGGAAGGTAAGGATTGGAGGAGAAGATCTGGACCAAGCAGGAGCAGACAACTCACTTAACGAGTTTGCAGAGGAATGGCAGGGAGAGTTAGAGTACAAACTGGAGAGAGCTACGGGGTCAAAGGAGGTTTTCTTTTTATAAAGATGAGGATAAGTGAGCATATTTGAAAGCAGTGGGGAAAGAGTCATTGGAAAGTGAATGGTTGAAAATGATGGTGCTGGAGGGAAGAATGGAGGAGGTATGTGTTTTGATAAGATCCTAAAGGATGGGGTCAGAGGTGTTTGATAAAAGGGGTAGATTTACTGTGGAAGTGGGAAAACTGGGATGGCTTAAGAATTCAAGGCCAACATTTATTCTGGATCATCAGTGGGGATACTGGGCTGCTTTAGTATTAATGTATATATGGAAGTAGGATGAGCTCCCAGAAGCTCCGAGCACTCAGTACCTATCCTGCTTCCACCACTTGCCTCTTTTGTGACCTTTGGCAAGTTACCACTGGACCTCAATTTCATCACCTATCAAAACGGGGATTCAATATCTTCTATTCAGATTGTGAGCCCCATGCGAAACAAGGACTGTGTCCAACCTAATTATCTTGGGCATACCCAAGTGGTTAGGCTAGTGCTGAATACATTGTAAACACTCAACAACTATTATCATTTACTGGGCTACCATAGTTTTCTCTTGGTTCTTCTCTTTCTCTCTGGCAATCCTTCTTAGTTTTCTTCACAGCTTTCTCTTGGAAACACTAGTTAATCTTGTTTTACTGACTCTCCTGTTTCTCCTTTACTTTTCTGGCTGGTCCTTCTTATCTCTTTCACTAACTGTTCCTCTTCCTCCTACCCCATAAATGTAGATAATCCTCAAAGCTCTTTTGTGGGTCCATTTCTCTTCTCACTATATACTCACTCCATCCAGGAGCCCATCCTTTTTTATGTTTTCAAATAACATGTCTAAACAGATGACTTCCAACTTCCACAAGCCCCAACATCTCTCCTTTTCTTCAGACTGGCATTTCCCCCTGTCTCCAGTACATTTCACAGTGGATGTCCCCCGACAATTCAAGCTCAAATTGTCAAAATTGAAATCATCATTTACCCTTCCAATCTTCTCCTCCTCTCTTAAGCAGTGTTGCTTAGTGGAAAGAGCATGGGCTTGGGAGTCAGAGGACACAGGTTCAAATCCCAGCTCTGCCACTTATCTGCTGAGACCTTGGGCAAGCCACTTTACTTCTCTGTGCCTCAGTTACCTCATCTGTAAAATGGGGATTAAAACTATGAGGCCCACGTGGGACAACCTGATTACTTTGTATCCACCCCAGTGCTTAGAACAGTGCTCAGCACATAGTATGCACTTAACAAATACCATCATTATTATTAGTAGTAGTAATACCACTGTCACTCCATCTCACAAACCTGCAACCTTGTAATTATATTGACTTTTCTCTCTCTTTGAACCAAATGTTCAGTATTCAGTCCAGGCTATGTCAGAACTCAACTTTATTATCATATCAGTTTGTTCACTTAGTCAAGACTTTACTTGGCCTGAATAATTTTTCTAAAGCTTAGTGCTTTAGATGTCCCACCACTCCATAACAACCTTAAATTGTTACCCATTCTTCTCAAAATTAAGCAGAAACTGTGATCATTGATTTTAAGACACTCAATCTCTCCCCTTTTTATCCATTACCTTCTCTCACTGTATCTCAGCTACCATTCTACACTCCTCTCAAACTAACCTATTCACTGTCCCCCATTCTTTTCCACCACCGACCTCTTGCCTGCACCCTCCCCTGCTTCGAATTCCTTCCCCTTCAAATTTGACAGTCCCCAGCTCTCCCTCACTGCAAAGCTCTTCACACTCCTTCAGAAAGCTTTCCCTGATTAATTTCTAATCTCCCCACTCTATATCCACTTACTGCTTTTTCCACAAATTTGGCTCAGCAATTTGCTAAGTATGCACAACCTCCAGTAGAACTTTACTATCTTACAAGCCCTATTAATTAAACACAAACTCATGCACATACCCCCCTTTTCTTATTCTTCCTATCTCTAACTTTTCTTTCATACATTCAGTCTTATTTATTGAGAACTTACTGTGTGCAGAACACTGTACTAAGCACTTTGGAGAATACAATACAATAATAAGCAGTCACATTCCCTGCCCACAATGAGCTTACAGTCTAGAGGGGGAGACAGACATCAATACAAATAAATAAAATTACAGATATGTACTTTAATACTGTGGGGCTGGGAGGGGGGAAAGTAAAGGAAGCAAATCAGGGAGACACAGGGAGTGGTAGATGAGGAAAAGAGGGGCTTAGTCTGGGAAGGCCTTTTGGAGACCTTATTTTAACATTTGTTTCCCCCCAACTTAATTTCCAGCTACTTGAGGGCAGCAATCACATAAATCACATCAATCAATATTCATTGAATAACTACTGTGTGCATAGCACTGTACTAAGCAGGTGAGAGCATATATTAGAATCAGTAAATGTGAACTCTGCAACTGGATACAATGCTATGTTTCTTAGTACTGTGACGAGGTGAGTCCTCAAGTGCTTGAGTAACATGGAAGTGATGAAATAGCAGCTGGGGAGAATAAAAAGTGGGAAGATGAGAGATTAATCCAGAAAAATCTTCAGGAAGGTGGCTTATTCTTGGGAAGAGCAGTGGTCTGCCAGATATGAATGAGAAGAGTTCCAGGGAGAAGGAGAGTTGTGGAAAAGGATGTGAATGAGGTTGGCTTCAGAGGAACAAAGTGTAGATATAATGGGAGAAGGGTGAGGGTGAATAGTGAAACAGGATGGCATAATGGGAAGAGCATAGGCCTGGAGCCACAAGACCTAGACTCTAATCCTAGTTCAAACTACCTCTTCTATGAAAATGACACCCAAATCTATATCTCCAGCCTTGATCTCTCTCCCTCTCTCCAGTCTCACATCTTCTCCTGCCTTCAAGACATCTCTACTTGGATGTCCCGCCGTCACTTCAAACTTAACACATCAGAAACAGAGTTTCTTATCTTCCCACCCAAACACTGTCACTGGCTTTCCCATGACTTTAGACAGCGTCACCATCATTCTTGTCTCACAGCCCCTTAACTTTGGCTTTACCCTTGATTGCTCTCTCTCATTCAACCCACATACGCAGTCCATCACTAAATCCTGTTGGTCCCACCTTTACAACATTGCTAAAATCCTCCCATTACTCTTCCATACTGCTACTACATTAATACAGTCACTCATCCTATCCTGCCTAGATTACTACATCAGCCTCCTTGCTGACTTCCCAGCCTCCTGTCTCTCCTCACTCCAGTCCATACCTCACTCTAGTGCCCAGATCATTTTTCTACAAAAATATTCTGGACATGTCACCCCACTCCTCAAAAATCTCCAGTGGTTGCCCAACCCCCTCCGTATCAGACAAAATCTCCTTTCTATTGACTTTAAAGCACTTCATCACCTAGCTCCCTCCTACCTCACCTCATCTCTTGCTTTCTACAACCCAACCCACCGTACTTCACTCCTTTAGTGCTAACCTTCTCACTGTGCCTCGATCTCACTTGTCTTAGTGCCGACCCCTGACCACGTCCTGCCTCTGGCCTGGAATGCACTCCTTCCTCTAATCTGACAATTACTCTCCCATGCTTCAAAGTCTTATTGAAGGGACATCTCCTCCAAGAGGTCTTCCCAGACTAAGCCTCATTTTACCTCATCTCCCACTCCTTTCTGCATCACCCTGACTTACTCCCTTTGCTGTTTCCCCCTTCCAGCCCCAAAACATTATGCACATATCATTTTATTTGTATTAATGTCTGTCTTCCCACCTCTAGACTGTGAGCTTGTTGTGAGCAGGGAATGTCTCTGTTTATTGTTGTACTGTACTTTCCCAAGCACTGAGTACAGTGCTCTGCATACAGTAAGCACTTAAAAAATATAATTGAATGAAGGAATGACTCCCATTTCTGACAAATGCTTGCTCCATGTCCATGGGTAAATCACTTAACTTCTCTGTGCCTCATTTTCCTCAACTGTAAAATGGGGATTAAATACCTATTGTCCCCTCTTTAGGCTGTGAGGGCCACATGGGACAAGGACTGTGTCCAAGCTGATTAACTTAATTCTACCCCAATACTTAGTACAGTATTTGACACATAACTATGCATTTAACAAGTATAACAATATTATGACAATATTACAAAATTATGATAATAAATGGTGTTTACTAATTCTGTCATAATTTTCCATGTGCTTAATTCAGTATTTTCCACATAGGAAGCACTCAATATTGATATTCTTTCTTTTATATTTGATGATGATTTTCTTCAAATTTGAAAATGCCCATACCAACAGGGAGTTTGGGGCAGGGTTTATGAATATACCAGTATATGACTGACAACTCACTCACTAGATTTTACTAGGAACAGTAAGCTCCAAAAAATTTATAGGAACTAGAAAGTAAGTCAAATGATATGCCTCATCATTTTTAGCATTTTCTCTAGCTATGTATTTCATTTGAAAATCTCCAAGTATCACCTCCATCTTTCAAAAATGAACTAGCTTCTTGCCACCTAGACTTCCTTTAGGGTTTTCCTGCCCCTTCTTTTTTCATCTGATGATAAGGTTCTCTGTTCGACACATTGAGAGAGCTAGTATCATTCTTAGATATCCTTTTTGCCAGAATATATACTCATGCTGAACTGCAGTCATTTAGCATCCTTTCTGGAATATTCTTAACTAGTTGTCTCCCCCTCTAGACTGTAAATTCATTGTTGGCTTTGTTATATTGTACTTTCCTAAGTGCTTAGTACAATGTTCTTGACACACTTTACGGACTAGATAAATACCACTGAAGATATTCTTTAAAATCCTGATGAATTTTGCATCAGGTGAAGGAGTTTGCCTTATATCATCCACTGAGATCAAATGCAATGTCCATTCACGTTCAATCCATCCCCTCGTTTTATGAAAGGAACTCAAGTTACCTTTCAGCAGAACATCAGGGTTGAATCCACCAAGAGAAAACAGTGGGATGCATTCAGTGGCATGCTAAGGTTTTCTAAAAATGACTGCTGTCCTCAGCTAACAGAAGGTTCATTGGTTGGGCTGTTGCTCTGCAGCAGAGCGCTTGTGCCAGGCAAGAGGTGTCAGGGTGAAATGCCAGAGCATGAGTAATAGGATCAAGCAATAACTTTCAGAAATGTCTGAGTCCCCTACAGTATATGGCAAATGAGGCAAAGTGTGAAAGAGAAAGGCATTATTTTCAGGGACTCCAAAGTCAGCACACTGCTTTAGCTTCCTCTCCTATAACACATATATTCAGCATAGAAGGAGGAAGATGATGATGAGGTGAGCACATCCCGTTTACTGATCCATCAGAGTGAGAGAGGGACAGGTTGGTTTCCACCCTAATGTTTAGCATAGTGCTTACTAGAAACCCCTTAGTCAATATCATAACTATTATAGTTTGTTCAACTGGAGGCAAGAAAAAGGTGCCAGTATTGTACTCTCCCAAGTGCTTGGTATAGTGCTCTGCACATAGTAAGCATTCAATAAATATGACTGAATGAAATAAAACTCTTAAAGTGTAGTTCTTTGCCAAAAAAAAAAAAGTGTGGAATAGCTTCCCAGCTATTAGCACTATACATCAGAATACTGCATTGAAGTATATTTTACAGTATCTTTTCAGGCTGGTTGGAATTATTGTTTTTGTTTTTTCTGAGTAAAACCCATTTCTGGCTTTACCTCTTGAATGGCCAGTCTTTATCTTGATTCTATTCACAGAGGATTGCTGACATGAGAAGAAGCACTGTCCTAGGGGAAAGAGAAAAGGCCTGGGTGTCAGAGGACTAATCTAATCTCATTTCGGGTCACCATTTACCTGCTCTATGACCTTGGATAAGTCACTTAAATTCTCTGGGATCAGTTATCTCATCTGTAAAATCAGGATTAAACCCACAAGCTCCATGTGTGGCAGGAAATGTGTCCAACCTGATTGGCTTGTATTCTACTCAGAGCTTAGTAAAGTGCCTGGCATATAGTAAGCGATTAACAAATACCATTTAAAAAACTGCTACTATATTCTGAAATAGAACCAAATCCAAATGTTTAATGTGGGCAGGTACCAATGAGGATGTGGAATTTCCTAAATCATACACACTCTATGCTCTAGGGCAGCGGAGCCAATATAACCCACATGATTCTGAAGAGTCTTCAGTCACCGAGTTTAGGATAAACATACTTAGAGCCTGTAAGGGTGAGTGCATAACTCTGGAGTCCGGGATTAATTAGCTACAGTCATCATCCCAAACTCAAAAAAGAATTATCTTACTGGATCCCTCCATTCCTGTATATTTTACAGCATCTTTTGAGGCTGTTTAAATCTATATTTGAGGTCACTGAATATCTTGAGCTAGTTTTCAAATTCTAGCTTTAGACCTCAAACATATTTATCATGTACCTTTTCCCTAAACATTTATAGATATATATTCTAAATGGAATTTAATTCTAGTGTTTCACAATTGCTTTGCCTTAACCCCGTAACCACCCAAATGTTGAATGCTAATGTAGGTTGAGGAAAAAGATATGAGAAGGATTTGGGAATGGTAAAACGTGGTGATTTTTCTGGGTCTGGAAAGTCCTTTGCAACGTATGTAAAGCATTTTTCTTTAACTCATTGTTTTTAAAAGGAAATTGAATTAAAAAACATGTTTTTCTAATAAATGGAAGTCTGTGCTATGCAAACAATATAGATTCTTGTTTGAAAGTAATCGGGACCCTGCCCCAACGACCACAAGAGGAAGAATAACAAAACCGTATCTTGCCAAAGACAAACAGAATTTGAATTCGAAAATTGCAACCCCTGATCTAAACTTAGAAAATAGAATTTTCACAGAAAGCAAAGTTATCCTGTGAATGCCAAGAAATCCTTTTGACACCTTTTTAAAACTAGTTTAGCCTTTCTCTTCCTTTCAATTGAAATGTATGTTGAACCAGCCTTCCCAGGCAATGTTTTGCTTTATTTGTTATCAAATGCTTAAATTAATTTACATAATATACTTTTAATTCTGCAAAAGATAAATAACACTTTAGAATTTCTGGTCATTTCAGGCAAAATATTGTTTCCTTTGAAATGCTACCAGAATCGCTCCCTGTTCTAGCCAAATATAGGCAAGCTTGTAATTGTTATTAAAATGAAATCAATCAGTGCTATTTATTGAGTGTTTATCTTATTCAGAGCACTGTACTAAGAAAACAAAGTTGCATATTTTCCTTGAGATGTGAAGAAATTGAAACATGGGATTATGCGTCAAATCTTTTGGGCCAATTTCAAATTTTTGAAGTAATTCCTCTCAGTAATTGCAAAGATAAAGTCTTTCTTGTTACATATGCTAAAGAAAAATGTAAAAAATCTAAACATTTCTGGAAATTTTCCTTCACATTTTGTATAAGGAAGGACAAATATAGCCCTCATTTCATATTATATGCCAAGTTCCAATCCTGAGAGGATGTTTATAGCCTAGTTATAAAAGCCCCTGAAATATAAATGCAGACAACCTTAACTACAGTGTGGCAAATGCAATGTTGTAATTTTATATGTTAATCTATCAATACACAGCATGTGCAAACATATGTTTATAGACAGAGAGACAAGCATATATAAATGAGAGGATAAAAATCCTTGTATCTCATTTGGTGTCATGTAATTTCTATCAATTTATGAATGTTTTGTTTTTGTGTTATGATTTCATTTAAGGCTGACATGCAGCAAGCCATGCTTATTTGGAAAGCCCTCCCATCCTACTCGTTAGTGCTATAAAAACCCCCTGCAGCCAACGTGCCTCAGAGATGGAAGTCCAACTTCTCCTGCCGGGACAAATACAGGTATTGGTGGGGGATCAAATGCTGTGCTCCTTGAAACACATTTGTTTGTCCAATGGGTATTTTTGTAGGCAGAGCAGAGAGGCATTCAATTTTACGAGCCCATCTGGTGCATGCACATCTCAAAAATTGGCCCGCAGTGTTCGTCAGACAACTTGTGGAAAGATGTATTTTTCAACAGTCATTTTATGGTCTCTAACTGACCCTCCGAACAGAGCAGTGCTCATTTGTTAATGATGATGAAACCGAACCTGAATCCAAGAGCAAACATGGCAATTTACTCTCTGAAGAAAGGACCTTTAGAGGGGTCCTGCTCTAGTGATGGCAGTATGCAAATGCATGATCCTAATTCCAAAGATTAAAGGGGGCCTGGGACTAGTATTTTCTTTTTAAATTTTTCTCAAGTTTCAAGAAGATTTGCTGAATGTTGAGGTGAGGTATCTTATGAAGTTGGCAGATGGCTTTCATTTACTTTTGGGTTCTAAGTCCTGCCTGAATTTTCCTTTCTATTGTTTTAAGAAGATTTTAATTTTAATGACCTAAATTCAATTTGGGGAATTACAGCAGAGAAATAATTGGTACAAAAAAATGTTATTCTGAGAATTTGGAAGCAATTCTTCCTTTACACCATACCACTAAGATTTGTGGCTCTAAAGTGGCCAAAGAGGTTTTAAGGTAGCTGTTTCTGGAGTTTTACTAGGGCCCCTCTTTTGAACCTTGAAATGTGTTTTTAAATTCTACGGATCCATATCCTGGGGTTGAAGCTCTAGAAGACTTTTCCACCCAGTTATAGGGGAGAAGCATCTGCATCATTTGTTTATGATTCTATGTTGCATGGCATCAATCAATCAATGATATTTGAGTGCTTACTGTGTGCGGAGCACTCCGCTAAGTGCTTGAGGGAGTACAGAATAGAGATTTTTTTCTATAGTGCAAACTCTAGTTATTTACAATTACAGCATCACAAATAGAGAGCTGTCCAGGTATTGCATTTTGTAGCCATAACTGACCATTTATCTGAATAGAAAGTCTAGGAATCAAACCTGACCTACATTTGTGATTTTTCCAATCCAACTCAAAACATTCAAATTCATAGCAAGAAATCATGACAAATAATCTGTATGGAATTGACTTACTTTGGCTGATGATATCTGGGAAGATAATGACATAGTAAGAAGAGTACTGGAATGAGAATCGAGAGTCCCAGGTTCTAGTCTCACTACTGATGTTATTCTGCTGTAAGGACTTGGGTAAGTCACTTAAGTCCCATGAGCCTCAGTTTTCTCACCTGTAAAATGAATATAAAATGACTGTTTTTCCTTTATCCTTTTATTGTATGGGGAGGCAGCAGTCAGAGCTTATATTTTGAAGCTCGTTAGGATGATTGTTTTTTCCAGAAACATTCTCTTGGTCTCTATGTCCCACTATGATGGAGATGGGGATGGATCCAGCACTTAGAACAGTGCTTAACACATAGTAAGCGCTTAACAAATACCAACATTATTATTATACTAATTTTGAATTTTCATTCGATCTCAGTTTCTTTGCTCCATTATGATTCACCCTGTCACAGGATTGGCAGCTCTTTCCATCATTCAGAACCTATCTGCAGGAACCAATCTCAGAACATGGCTCATGAGCATGTCATAAATCAACCCCTTCAACAGAGTGGAGGACAATCTGAAAAGAGTGCCCAGAGACAGCAGTAATCCAATCAAATGCACTTTATGCAATTCACACCTGTATCATGTAGCCCCTGGCAGGTCTCAAAACAGCTCTGCTATGTTCTCCTGGAAAGGTTCCAAAGGAACTACATAAAGTGAAGTTTCACTAATCCCTCCCCCCCACACACAACTATGTAGAGACCCCAACATATTCTAAAACCATGAACTCTGTCTACTGAGTTAAGATGGACCGCACAAGGGGTCAATTAGCCAAGATGGCTCATATCAAGGGAGATCAGAAATGTCCACTACTAGTGTGTCAAATAACCAGATTTTATGCACTAAAGAACTCTGACTTAGACAACTCCGTGTTTTGGCATAGAGCAATTACATTTCCAATTCTGGCAAGGGATGCCCCTTTTGTATTGTAAATTCTGGCAATAGCCATCTTATTTGTTTAAACCAACAGCTAATGTTGGCTCTGCATTTAAATCCCCTATTCTCAGATGGCAGTATAATCAGTATGGCTGTCTGCTCTCTAGCTTCTCATAGCTCCCAGGTGATCAGCTGGAAAAGAGTCATGAAAAGCCTGTTTAGCTGGATTATACAGTAACTACATAGTGCTTTTGTTACTCCCATTTTTTTTTGGTTCCAGGTACCGACTATTACTTAAAAGCAATATAACGTTTGAGGCCAGCATCTTGAAAAGCATCTCTCCTTAAATAAAAATGTCTTGATATTTTTCTTCAAGTCCCCTAGCCAAGTTTGTCCCGCCAACACTATCAGTATTATATTATAAACAAAATCTTCAAGCAAAGGTTAAGTATTCACCAAGCAGTAACCACTCTGTCAAAGAAAAACACAGAGCATGTTAGCACCTGTCTCTTTGGCAAACAATGTGATAGCTTCGGTTGAAAGAATAGCAGACAAATTATTTTTCTATTAGTGTTGCAATTCACCAGTTTATAAAAAAAAACTCAACTATTTAAAAGGCTAGGAGGTTGTAAAAGACCAACAGCTAAATAGGTTAATTGAATTTACTAATTTCAGTTATTTAGTGAAAAGACAAGCATTCATCTTCACTTGTCACATGCCTCAACTGAAAGGAAAATAACACATTTCACATGACAGTATCCAATAAAAGAGCAGAAGAGGAAAACTAGCCACCTGAAGATAAGTGTGTATATGCATTACTCCCCAAGTTACAGGCATGCAAGCAATTTCTGCCTTTGTCACTTTTCACAGATGAGAATTGTAAATATACCCATGACAGTTTTATGCAGACTTAGAAGATATCTCTCAGATTTGAATGAGACAAGAAAAGCTCATCGTAATTTAAGGTAAATTGTACTTGAATAATATTATTAGGACACTCCTCTGAATTCAAACAAGTCCTCAGGAAAAGTCCTATGGGAAACCAGCTCATGATTTTATCGGGAAAATAGTGTTATCAGCATTTCTTTCAAAAACAGTGTTGATGCATTGGTTCTGATTGAGTGGTCCTCAATCACTAAGGATGTGATTTAGGTGCTTTGGGGTTAGTTGCTGACCAGTTCACCCATGAGATCCGCTTTATAGAAACCAAACAGATATTTCATTCCCCAGCACTTTTAACCAAAATTGGCAGACTGAGTTCGTTTGTATGGAGTTAAGCAATAGCACCAATCTAACTTAGTGGTAATGACCCTTTCTCTGTATGCTTATTCGCAGTTTTCCCACTTTTAGATTCTGAGTCACCTGTAGTCTAGGGACAATGCCTCCATTCAATATCCTTGTGCCTTTTTCCAATGCTCTGTATGGTCAAAGACCCCAAGTAAACACTAAACAAATGAAATAAATTATAATAATCATAGAAAATGGAATATTTTGAAGGGCCCAACTACTGTGCCTCAGTCCAAAACAGGGAACTGGGAACTCCTGGGAAAATGACTGAATCTGCCAAAATCTGGCCTGATTTCTCCATGACCCCTTCTACATCGTCAGTTCCTGAGAATCCCACCAGACTTCTCCAAATCTACATGGGGCTCCAAATACATGGTCATACCCATGAAGAAAGAGAGCCTGGGAAAACATCTGTTGGTTAGTATATTGATTTCCTAGTGGAATCAGGACCTTTATCCATTCTATCCCTCAATATTCATTTTTAAACTGAGGAAATGTAACATTTCCATTCTCTAGAGGAACCTGCCGCACTAAAGACTTATCCTGCATCCTGGAATGCAGAATATTTTCAGTCCCAAAGGTTTGCTTCAACTTGATGCCCATGAACCATGGGCTCCCAGACTGAGGAACACTGGGAATGATTCCATTCACTTTAAATGAGGATGAACTTATATCCAAACATTTCAAGCGCCTCAGAGCATGGCATTTTCTCCTAATCTCCACTGAGGTGACTAAGGCGTATTATTATTCTAGTCAGGAAAGCAGAAGCCAGCACAGAGGTGAAGTCACTCAGTCAATGCATTCAGGTTACTGCTAGTGAGCCTGTACAGGACCCAGGACACTGGACGACTCGCCTGCAATTTAAACACTATCCCCATCTTCCCTCACTCTCTCTACTCTGCTTAATGAGCAGCTGTGGAGCATTAAGCAAAATCATCCCATTCCTTTCCTGCTAAAAATATGCTGCCTCTGCCATCTTTCCAAAAGGAAGCAAAGGAGATGATGTATAGTTTTCTCTGTCCAGGTGCTTCTTTCAGTTCCTGGTCTTTATTTAGTTCTTGACACATTCCAATAGTCATCAAGTTTGCAGAAACTTCAAGACGGCAACCAAAGTCAACAGTAGCATTCATGTCAACGCTGATTGCTTCACTGGAATGGGAGGGGCTGGCGGATTACTGTGCTGTTGCTAGAGGATCAAATGATAAACTGCATGGGACCTGAAACTTTTCTTAGCAGGAACTCGTGGTGACAGTACAGTGCTCGGCATACAGTAAGAGCTGAATAAATACCACTGATTGATCATTTGACTGACAGGAATATTGTTGGGACAGTTTGAGTCCTCGTGTGTCCCCTTCTTTTCTAATCATGGCTAACAAGTTAGGCTCCCTGCTCTGCTTTTCTTCCTCATCTCCTGAAATAGGATGGCTTTTCAATCTGTATTCATCTTGTTCTTTTGCTTAGTAGCGAGGTTAGCACCCAATTCAGGGGGAAAAAAATCTTTATATTAATATATGTCTCCCCAGTTAGACTATAAGCTTGTTGAGGGCAGGTATCATGCCTACCAACTCTGTTATATCATACTCTGCCAATGACTTAATACAGTGCTCTGCACTCAGTAAACTCTCAATAGATATGATTGCTTGATTTATCTGTCCTTTGCAGATGGATAAAAATTTCTATCCAAATATTTTGACTATGAAAACTTATTGAATGGAATGATCATAATCAAAGTGTTTATCCACTTCTATAGATTTTTTATTTCTAGATTGAGTCACAGCATTGACAACTGTATATAAGTACAATATAATAAATAAAGCCTAGAAAAGTCATACATATATGTGTGTATATGACATGTATATGACTTCTTTATGTTTATATGTACATATATATGCACACTTTGGATTGAGTCAAACACATTTAAAAGTATTCACATATGTCACTATGATTGTTATATAATTGTAAATTGTTTGTATCTTTTATGATACACATTACTAGCAGAAAAATATACTAAATCCTTGGATAGACTTGGGCTCTGCATGTGGAAAGACATTTTGCAGTTTGTAATATTTGATTTCTGTAATATTTCTGGGTACCTTGCCCTACAGGAGTCGATGCTTTTATGGAGTGTCTCGCTAGTTTGATGACAAATGCACAGTGCCATGATTATTTTAAAATTAGGACGCATGTCAATGAATTGTCATCATTGCAACTGGGAGAGCTAAAGAGGTTCACTAAATGAGCACCAAGATGCAGTCATGACCTGGCAGATGCTGCAGAACTAGAGTAATTAGAAGGATTAAATGAGGTTGGGCATTTAGCAGTTCAGCAGGAAGACAGGAGAAAAGACAAGAGAGCCAAGATATTTGGCTGGGATAGAAGAGAGAGCTAGGAAGGAGATGTGGCTCAACCTCCGATAAGAGAGCAAAAAACAATTATGCCTTGGGGTAAAAATGACAATTCTAAGTGTTTCATTCCAGCTTATGCAGTTGTGAAGAAGGTGGTGGGGCTTTGAGGAAAATGGTACTATTTTCTTAAACTATTATACGGTGAGATGGAGAAATAATATTAAAATACTACATTTATTATTAGGTGGTAAAATCTTTGAGGTCAGGTACAGTTTTTATACTTGGCATCAGTGTTGTGCAAGTAAGACACAATCAATCATTAAATGGTAATTATATTGAGCACACACTGTGTGCAGAACACTGTACTAAGCATTTGGTAGATTACCAAATTGTTCTTCTGATGCTAACCTTCTCATTGTACCTCTAGAACGTCTGTCTCACCACCAACCTCTCAATCACACCTTACCTCTGGTCTGAAACACCCTTTCTCCTCATATCAGACAGAAAATTGCTCTCCCCCACTTCAAAGTCTTATTGAAGACACATCTCCTCTAAGAAGCCTTCCCTGTCTGAGCCTTCCTCTTCTCTTCTCCCACTCCCTTCTGTGCAGGTCATAGTTGCTCATTCATTCATGCTCCCTCCATTCCCCACAGCACAAATGGATATATCTCTAAATATCTGTAATTTATTAATGTATCTATTCATTTATTTATATTAATGTGTAACTCCCCCTCTAGACTGTGAGCTCACTGTGGGCAGGGAATGTGCCTGATGTTATATTGTACTCTCCCAAGTGCTTAGTACAGTGCTTTGCACACAGTAAACACTTAATAAATACAATTATTATGATGATTATTATTATTTCGAGAGTGGTAGAAAATGATCCTTACCCTCTAAGAGTTTAGAATCTAGTGGGATATGCAGGCATTAAAATAAATTACAGATGGGGAAGGAACCAAGTATAAGGATATGTACATAAATTCTGTTGGGGTAGGGTGAGTATGAAAGTGCTTAAGGATACAGAGCTAAATGTATAGGTGATGCAGAAGGGAAAGATAATAGGGTGAGTAGATGAGAAGGAAATCAGGTAAAGCTCCACAAAGGAAGGATGGTTTTTAGGATATGAAGAGGGAGGGAATTCCTTGCAGGAAGAAGGTGGGCACGAGTAAGAGGAGGAGGTCAAGATAAGAGATCAAGGCAGTTTAAGTAGATTGGTGAGGAACATGATATAGATATGAACTTACTAAACTATGTCTGATTGCACTGTGGCTATCCTTGGGCATGCCATATGATCTATCTAAACTCAGTTAAGGAGTTAATTTATGACAGTAATGAGGTGCATCCTTTGATCCTGTGAGTGGTCCTTGTAGACAAGAGTCCTGTCCACTGATTGGTTTCTGCTGACAGGATTTGATTAATTAGAAAACTGCAGGGGCGGCATTGAAACTATATTTAAATCCCCCCATTCCCAGGTAATAGTGAATGTTTCCAAAAACAAAAAAATCACTATCCTTCCCCATACCCAGCCCCACTGTCCCTACTATGGGAGGGCTGAGAGTGTCTCTGTGGGTAGTTGTATCTCTGTGCCCACAGCTGCCCTTGGGGTGCGGAGACATGAAGGGGAACAGAGAAGAGGTGGGTGGGGGAACAAGGAGGGGAAGAAGTTGTACTTGCCAAATGTCCCACCTTCCTCTTCTCCACCTCCACCACCTTGGGTGAGGTGGTGAGAAATCTGAAACTTTTCTAGTCATTTTGGAGGACTTGGCCAGATGAAGGGATTGTAGTTCAAAATGGTAATAGTTCTTTCCGAACTGATTGTTGTTAGAGGACTAAAATGTGAGGGCTGGGTTGTAATAGGTCAAGAGTGAGGGTAAGTGGGTAGGAGATAGTTAATCTCCTGCTTTAAAGCCAATAGTGAGGAGTTTCTGTTTGATGCAGAGTTGAGTGAGCAATTTCTGGAAGTTCTTGAGGAATGAAGAGTTGTGTGCAAAACAAATAGGGAGGACATAAGAGTGAAGTATGGACTGGAGAGGAGAGTGGCTCATCTACCTCTTATCATCTATCATCTTTGTAAAATAGAAGTCTAAGACAGGATTCCTGCTCTCAAAGAGCTTGCAGGCTAATGGGGAAAACAGAAAAAACAGTATATCTATATATACCTCCCAATATAGGATATATTTTATAGATGGATATACTGCTTTCCCATTTCCTCCGTTAGACTGCACACTCTTTGAGAGCAGGAATTATGTCTTTTACTTCTGTTTTAGACATATAAAACTAAATCAGAGAGAGTAGGAGTTGTCCTTCAAAATTGAAGATGATAATACTGACGGTGGAAAGAGTACAGGTCTGGGAGTCAGAGGACCTGGGTTCTAATCCCAGCTCTACCACTAGTCTGCTGTGTGTGTGAACTTGGGCAAGTCACTTAACTTCTCTGTGCCTCAGTTGTCTCATCTGTAAAACAGGGATTAAGACTGTAAGCCTCATGTGGGATAGGGACTGTGTCCAACCTGATTACCTTGTACCTACGCCGGTGTTTAGTACAGTCCATGGCACGTAATAAATATTAAAAGATGCCACCATTATTATTACTACTGCATTCACCTATGGGTGCACGAAGGATCCAGAGTCCTGGTCCAATTGTCCCACTTAACATTGTCCCCATTTTGTAACATCAGGTTTGATATTTGTAGAACTTAGTGCCATTTTCACTTTTGTCTGTCCCTCAGTCCTTAGGAAACTGCTGCCAAAGGGGTACTCCTCTCTGGATTACTATGTGCCATCCTACTCCTTCAGCAGAAATTGACTCCCAGTCCTCAGTTGGGATGTAGTTATGCCTGGGATTTGCTTTACTTTACTGTCTCTTTAAAGTTTTATCACTGTCTTCCTTGCTTTTGATTTCTAATTTGTTTACCTTTCAGCAGCTCTTTTAGTGCCCTGCTATCAATCCCATTAGGAAGATAGGCAGACACATAGAGTATCCATACAGTAGGAACAAGGACCTGTGTAATGGGTCAGAGAAGGGGAAAGTTGAGAATGAAGTACAATTTAGGAGGTTAGCTTGGGAGGAGTGAACAACATGAACGAAACGAGAGGAAAAAGATATAAAGAGAGAAGTAGTGGAGAGTATTCAATTCAATGTTTGGAATTGTTTTGAAAGCAGAATAGGTAGAAATTAGAGCTTTTGATGGGAAGGAGTGGTATACTTTGAACTGGTTTTATGAAAATTATCTGGATAACAGAGTATATAATAGAGGAGGAGGGCAGGCAGATTAATAAAAAGATTGATGCAATTAGTAATTTTGTCCAGAGATGGTTCATAAGTGTTCCAAGATAGATTTTATTTTTAAGAGATTATCATGTTAGCCAGAACTGTTGAGTGTTCGAGAATTGAAAAATGGTAATTATCTTGATTGTGCATGAAAAACCTTTTGTATATGTATATGCACATGGGGCGGGGGAATGTGTATGCATAATTCTTTAATGCATTTCTGCTGCCTATTCCGTGCTTTTTGTCCCTCCATTTCAGTTCAATATCCATGCATGCATTCTACTGCCATTCATTTTCCTCCCTGATCACACTCACAATGCTACCGTACAACATTCATGTTATGATGCTCGTGGCCTCACTGTTTTATGGTCTCTTACTCTGCCATTTGATTTCAGTAAAAGCATGTTTGTGGATCTGCTCTAGAAGTCATATATGAAATCTATGTTAGTCTTGCAGCTGCTTAGAAGGTTTGATCTAAAACTGCTTTGTAGAAAACATAATGTTTTCTAACACATAATGCTTTAGGCTCTCATCGACCAAAGTCCCAGAGGACATGCTAGTATTCTGGATTGGTTCTACTCCTGTGTCTACTTGTTCACCACTGAGGCAGGTGGATGCCTAAGAAACAGAATTAAAGACAGCATGAAACTTCATACTTAATTCAGTTTCCCTGAATGTACCCTAGCAAAGTTGTCAGTTTGTATAGTGAGCTACGAATCATTCCAAAAGCTATTTGTGAAACTTTGGAAATTGTAAAAATATTTACAGAATATGCCAAAGAGAATATTAATTGCAGTTCAGACTGTATCTACGTATAAAGAACCTTCTGTAAGCAATCGGTTGATTTGATTTGTGCACTTGGGAAGCAGTGTGGCCTATTGAAAAGAGCACAGGTTGGGAGTCAGAGGACCTAGGTTCTAATCACGTTTTGGCCACTTGACTGTTGTGTGACTTGGGGCAAGTCACTTAACTTCTCCACCCTAGTCAAAGAAGCAGTGTTGTTTAGTGGAAAGAGCACGGGCTTGGGAGTCTGAGGTCCTGAGTTCTAATTCTATCCTCGCCACTTGTCAGCTGTATAACCTGGGGCAGATCACTTAACTTCTCTGGGCCTAAGTTACCTCATCTGTAAAATGGGGATTAAGAATGTGAGCCCATGTGGGACACCCTGATGATCTTGTATCTCCCCCAGTGCTTAGAACAGTGCTTGGCACATCATAAGTGCTTAACAAATACCAACATTATAATTATTATTATCATTTCCTCAACTGTAAGGTGGGGGGATTCAATACCTGTTCTCCCTAATCCATATTAATGCTTTTGCCATGTGCTTTGAATCCCTTATAAATTGCCTTCATTCCTAAATTCTCCCCAAGGTTTATAAATGATTATTTTTAAAATGTGTACTTTATTCTACCATCTAATGTTCAGAGTACAGCGAAATCGTAAGTACTGCTTTGGAAAAGACATTTGCCTCTGGATAGGTTAAGCTGGAAAGGCCCATTGAGGCTATTATTTCTCCAGAGTATTATTCCTTTCTTTTGAGGAAGAAGCAGCATAGCATAGTGGATAAAGCACTGGTCTGGAAGTCAGAAGGTCATTGGTTCTAATCCTGGTTCACCCACTTGTCTGATGTGTGACCTTGGGCAATCATTGCATTTCTTGGTGCCTATTACCTCATTTGATTGAGACTGTGAGCCCCACATGGGACAGGAACTGTGTCCAATCCACTTTATTGTACCCACTGCATTGCTTAGTAGTGTTTGGCACAAAGTAAGTGCTTAATTATTACCATTACCATTATATCATTATTATTATTATCATTTTGCCTTGGTAGTAATGACTTAAAAGTAAGGAGAGCATATTATATGGGCTGACACAGTAGTCTAGCCGGGATATAACGAGAGCCCGTAATAGTAAGGTAGCTGTTTGGGTGGAGAGGAAAGGGCGGATCTTGGCGATATTGTAGAGGTGAAACCGGCAGGTCTTGGTAACGGATAGGATGTGTGGGGTGAACGAGAGGGACGAGTCAAGGATGACACCGAGATTGCGGGCCTGCGGGACGGGAAGGATGGTCGTGCCATCCACGGTGATAGAGAAGTCTGGGAGAGGACCGGGTTTGGGAGGGAAGATGAGGAGCTCAGTCTTGCTCATGTTGAGTTTTAGGTGTTTAGGTGGCGGGCCGACATCCAGGTGGAGATGTCCCGGAGGCAGGAGGAGATGCGAGCCTGAAGGGAGGGGGAGAGGACAGGGGCGGAGATGTAGATCTGCGTGTCATCTGCGTAGAGATGGTAGTCAAAGCCGTGAGAGCGGATGACTTCACCGAGGGAGTGAGTGTAAATGGAGAA
This sequence comes from Ornithorhynchus anatinus, assembly GCF_004115215.2. NCBI lineage: Eukaryota > Metazoa > Chordata > Mammalia > Monotremata > Ornithorhynchidae > Ornithorhynchus > Ornithorhynchus anatinus. The sequence continues at coordinate 109,944,121 of NC_041729.1, read as the reverse complement.
CAGAAGAGGGCCAAGAACTGACCCTTGAGGAACTCCAACAGTTGAGCCTTCTCTCTGACCTCCTTTCCTCCTCTCTCGCCCCGCTCCGGTCTATTCTTCACTCCGCTGCCCGGCTCATCTTCCTGCAGAAACGATCTGGGCATGTCACTCCCCTTCTTAAACAACTCCAGTGGTTGCCTATCGACCTCCGCTCCAAACAAAAACTCCTCACTCTAGGCTTCAAGGCTCTCCATCACCTTGCCCCTTCCTACCTCTCCTCCCTTCTCTCTTTCTACCGCCCACCCCGCACGCTCCGCTCCTCTGCCGCCCACCTCCTCACCGTCCCTCGGTCTCGCCTATCCCGCCGTCGACCCCTGGGTCACGTCCTCCCACGGTCCTGGAACGCCCTCCCTCCTCACCTCCGCCAAACCGATTCTCTTTCCCTCTTCAAAACCCTACTTAAAAATCACCTCCTCCAAGAGGCGTTCCCAGACTGAGCTCCTTGTCCCCCTCTACTCTCTCTGCCATCCCCCCTTTACCTCTCCGCAGCTAAAGCCTCATTTTCCCCTTTTCCCTCTGCTCCTCCACCTCTCCCTTCCCATCCCCACAGCACTGTACTTGTCCGCTCAACTGTATATATTTTCGTTACCCTATTTATTTTGTTAATGAATTGTACATCGCCTTGATTCTATTTAGTTGCCATTGTTTTTACGAGATGTTCTTCCCCTTGACGCTGTTTAGTGCCATTGTTCTTGTCTGTCCGTCTCTCCCGATTAGACTGTAAGCCCGTCAAATGGCATGGACCGTCTCTATCTGTTGCCGACTTGTTCATCCCAAGCGCTTAGTACAGTGCTCTGCACATAGTAAGCGCTCAATAAATACTATTGAATGAATGAATGAATGAATATGGGCTGAAAACTGGGCCATTTATACACCACAACCAGTTTGTGTGATTGCCCTCTCTTAGTGACTATGAAAGTAAAAGACTGGAGCCTAGAGGGAAAAGAGGGGTTCAAATTTTCCAGTATTCTGATATGTCACTACTACAAGTTGCAGAATGTTCAGGGACATAAACAAAACCCGTAGTGACATATACTGAAAGTCCTGGCATTTACAGTGAAGGAAAGGTGGGAAAGCAAGAGGTTGGCACAACATAGCTTGATTACTTTAGTTGGAACAGATGTAATTCCAGGACATTTGTATTTTTTTCTAGAATTCTTGGGGAAGCTTACAAAACTCTAGGACTCTCCCAGCTAAACTTTGATATTCAATCAGCCTGCTTGGAATAAACTTTGTTCCTCTCCATTTAGCCACAAGTCAATTGAGTATCCTTTGATGGCTTTAATTGCTGTCGCTCTCTCTCCAACTTTCATCTTCCACTACACTCTAGATCACATGTTTGATTCCTGTCAGGCCAACCAATTCACTGTGCCATGTGTTCTTCTCTCCTGACACCAATCTCATGTTCATGTGCCCTCTCTTCTGCCCTCCAAACCCACCCCTTTTACATCCGGCAGACCACTGCTTTCCCAATTTGCCAGGCTGTTATGAAACTATAGCTCTTCTAGGAAATAATAAGTCATCAGAGCCCACTTGGCTTGAATGCTGGAGGTCCTGAAGTTGGATCTTGGTTTTCCCCACTTCCTCTACCCCCATCATTGACTTCCCTGGAAGCCACGGGCTGCTTTCAGGATCATTCCCTGAAAGTAGGGGGAGTCTTCCCCCACCTTCGTCCGCAGGCAAAGCCCGCAACAGGAAAGGCCAATAGACTGCTCCCAGGAGAGGCAGCAACCCCTGCAGGGACTTGCTTCCTCAATTCATCCTCCCTCCCAGCTCCACAGCACATATGTATACATTTGTACACATATCTGAAGCAGCATGATGTAGAGGATAGAGAATGGGCCTGGGAGTCAGAAGGTAATGGGTTCTAATCCCAGTTCCACTATTTGTCTGCTGTATGACCTTGGGCAAGTCACTGCACTTCTCTGTGCCTCAGTTCCCTCATCTATAAAATGGGGGTTGAGATTGTGAGCTCCACTTGGGACAGGGACTGTGTCCAACCCATTTTGCTTGTATCTACCCCAGTGCTTGATACATAGTAAGTGCCTAACAAATATAATTATTGTTATTATTATTATTAGAACTTCCTTCCATTATTAATTTCACATCTACCCATCCTACATCACCCCACTCTCTCCTCTGCACTACTTCAGTTGGGTCCTTACATTACCTTTTATTCTACTGCATTTATATACATATCTCAATCTCCCGTTGTTCTTATGTACATATCACTATACTCATTTATCTCCTCCCCTAGATTGTGAACTGCATGTGTCAGGGGTCAGGTCTACTAACCCAATTATTTTCTCTTAAGAGCTCAGTACAGTGCTCTGAACACAGTTGGTGTCCACTATAAAATTTCCACTGATTGAGAAGTATAATGAATTTCTTCATTTGCCACCCAGCTGTTTTAACTGGGATTTGAGGTGGAACTAGAAGCAAGTGAGAAGGATCAATGAAACCAGTTGTTTCATATCCCTCCCTCCCAAAATCTGCCCATAGTTTCTTTACTCTGCTCATGTCTATTTCTGAAATTGTCTCCCAGATCCTTTAGAGGTGAGACAGGCTCAATTTGCAAGAGTTCCTTTCATTTGAATACAGAAATTCAGACTAGTACAACTAGTATTTGCACAGTTTTTGGTTTTCAAAGCCCTTTTCATTCTTTAGCATCTAGTTTATTCATATTATCTGCAAAACTTTATGTGTGAAACAATAGTGAGAGGTAAAGAGATTCAAAATGTCTTATTCATGGTCCTCTTCTCAGTTCCTCTGAGGAAATGATTCCAGTATGGACTTGCTTGTTTCTGCATGTACATGCCTGAGCACTAGAATTCCAAATGAAAAAGAAAGCTGCACAACTCTTTATTACTTCCCTACAAGTTAGATCAGTTGCCCTCTTTTTTTTTTGTTTGTTTCCCAAATCAAATTTAGCAACAAAGATGATCAAATGATCTATGTACCTGGGCATAACTGATTTACTGCTCCTAAATCATTCTGCCTCTGTTCTGTTTCTGAGCATTTAATTTGGTTCTCTTTAACAGATCTGTCTTCCCAGATGATTAGAGAATAGGGCACAGGGCACAGAAGGTCCTGAAATGAGGAGTTTTAGCTGAATACATTCAATGCCCTTCTTTCTTTGTCAGCATGTATTTGATTTACTACTAGGTATGCCCAGCTGTATGCCATATGCGCTTTCTCAGGCCCTCTTTTGCTGCCCAAAACAAGATTGAGTAAACTCAAACAGACTTATCAGGGCTTTATGTGATTATATCTAATTGTTTTTTGACCTATAAAATGAGAAAAATTTGTTGGCAAAGAGTAATAAATGTTCCAATCCCTTGCTGTCTAGCACATCTGTTCCCTGGATAGATAAATTTTCAGAAAAACAGGGTGGTTTATAGTTCTAGTTTTATTTACCATTCACTCTCTAATTACAGGACCCAAATCCCCTTTTTAATGTGTGATTTTGCCTGAACCAAAGAGCAATGAAGAGAATTTTCTGCTTTTGAATTTAAAGTGGTCACTTGTTTAACTCTAAGAATCTGGATCCAGATTCTTAGAGTTAAACAACTGACCAGTTTAAATTCAAAAGCAAAGATTGCTTAATCCAGATATGTGCAAGTTGATCAGAAATGTATATGAACTTTCTAGGTCCTTTTCAGAATTGTATATCAAAGAAAGCATCTCATACTGGAATTAATCTCATTTTAATTGTTAATCCTCAATCCCCAGATATTTGAGGCCTCTCTCTGCTGCTGCAGGGATAGTCCTGGCTATCTAAACCTCTACCTAAACTTCTTAAAGAGGCAAGGGAATGCACTTAGAGGGAAACAGTGGAGTGGAGATAATAAAAGCCTTTTAAAATGAAGCAATAACCAAGGATAAATTTCAAAAATGTCTGATTTGCTAAAAGCATGTTCAGAACTGAATGGTCCTATTCAAAACTACATTCTGAACAATTCTGTATTATCATTATTATTATTAATACTGTGGTATTTGTTAAGTGCTTGTTATGTGCCAAGCACAGTACTAAACTCTGGGGTTGATACAGGATAATCAAGTTGAACAAGTTAGTGTTTGCCTGATATGAAGCTCACAGTGTAAGAGAAGACCAGGTATTCCATCCCTATTTTACGGAAGAGAAAACTGAGACACTGTTAAGTGACTTGTCCAAGGTATCACAGCCGGCAAGTAACAAAGCCATGATTAGAACCCATGTCCTCTAGTGATCCACATCACCAAACAGAAGCTCCTTCAGGTCAGCCCCAGGATTTTTTCTAATACTCTATTCATTCTAGTTCAATTCACTAGAATTCTTATTTCATTCCAGTCATGGGGTTTGAAAAGACTGGAACTCAAATGTGTTGTTTTTGTAAAATTATAATTATTAATATTATTATTATTACCATCATTGTTGTTGCTGTTGTTTTTGCTATTATCATGCTTATAAAGGCCTGCTGCTGGTCCAGTGAAATTATAGCATAGCTTTGAGATTTAGGAGGCCTGCGGTAGACCATCTGTTGTAAAAGTTTCTGACCAAAGAACCACTTAGTGCGTTCCGTGAGTTCCATCAAACAGTAATCATTATATTAATTGAGCACTTACTCTTTTCAGAGTACTAGCACTAAGCACTTAGGGGAGTACAATAGATAGGAAAAGTAGGTACAATCTCAGCTCTTAAGGAATTTGCAATCTAACTGGGGAGACCGACATAAAAATAAGTTACAGATAAAGGAAGCAGCTGAATCTGTAGGTATGTATGTTGGTGCTGTATGAATGAAGTCGAGATGAGGAGAGTACCTACATGACTAGGGAATGTGGACTCGAGGGCATAGGTGATACAGAAGTTAAGGAAAATAATGCAGGGAGATGGGAGTGAGTCAGGGAAGGCTTTCTGGAGAAGGATGATTTCAGTATGACTTTGAAGATAAGGAGTGTGGTAGTCTGATGGATATGAAGGGCATGAGAGTTCCAGGCAGGAGGGGGACAGGCTAATCAGAATATTGAAAATTAATAGTGGTAAAGCTACAGATGCTATCAAAATAACAACACACTAGGTTATTGTGCTGCAGAATGGAATCAGTACTCAAGCTGCAGGCACTTTGGTCTTAAGTGTGTTCTGCATGTAAAACAAACAAAAAACCAAAAACCTTTGGGCATATCCTACTGGCTGCTCCCTACCTCCCACTTCAAGGTCCATGTTCGAACAGGAATTCACCCGGTGGTGTCAAGAGAAAAGGAATGCTTCTATTAGACCACTGTCACTACAGTTGATCTCTTAATTTGATTTATTGACTGATGGATCCCAGGATTCCTCCTCCATCTCCTTTCCGTGGGAGAATAGTGGCAGCAGTTTGGAAAATCCCCCACAACTCCCAAAGAGCCATCAACTGTGGCCTTGATTTTTTTAATTTTTGTCTTCCTCCTTCCTGATCGGGATGGTTATGACACAATCATAGCTTCTGGAGCAGAGTTGTCAGGCTTGCATAAGCAAGGTAGAGGTGTTTGGTATCTGCAACCAGCAGTAGGACATGAGTGTGGTGGGACAATGGGATTTGGGATGAGGAAGGGTACTGATTTTGATTTTTTGGAATCATTGTCTCTCTGTATGTCAAGAAGCAGTGTGGCATAGTGGATAGAGCAAAGGCCTTGAAGTGAGAAGGTCCTGGGCTCTAATTGCAGCTACACCAGGTATCCACTGTGAGACCCTGGGCAAGTCCCTTGACTTCTCTGGACCTCAGTTTACCTCACCTGTAAAATGTGGATTAAGAGTATGAGCCTATGTGGGACAAGGACTGTGTCCAACCTTATTAACTTGTATCTCCCCCAGTGCTTGGAAGACCATGGCAAATAATAAGCAATTAACAAATACCATTATTATTACTATTATATCACTATTACCTGGAAATGAGGGGAATTTTAATAATGTTACACCAAATGTAAACTGTAAAATGTCTGGGGCAATTTCTCAGTCCAATCCAGTCAATCACAGCTAAGCTAGAGCACATCTGAGCCATGTACCCACCACTACGACTAACATTACTACTAATCCCACCACACTTAAATGAACTTTTATTTACACTTTTCAGGTTACTAGACAGAATCCAAAAAGAATGATGGATCTATATCATGGTATCTATTGAATTTCCCCTGAAATGAATTTCAGAAAATTTCTAAAACAAGGAAGTCATTTCTGAACAACCACTATCAGATCACTTAAATGATAACTTTTCTCTTGGTCTCAAAATCCCTACAATAATTGTATTGGAGTATATAGTAGTTTGTTGTCTTATGCTGTCAAATCATGTCTGACCCATAGTGACGCCATGGACACATCTCTCTCAGAGCGTCCTCATCCATCTGCGATTGTTCTGGTAGTGTATCCAAAGAGTTTTCTTGGTAAAAATACGGAAGTGGTTTACCATTGCCTCCTTCCCTGCAGCAAATCTAAGTCTCCATCCTCTGTTCTCTTCCATGCCACTGCTGCCCAGCACAGGTGAATTTTGACATATAGCAGATTCCTTTTCTCTAGCTAGCCACTGCCTAAGCTGGAATGGAAATGTCTCTGCTTGACTCACCCTCCCGTAGTTGAGACTGGTGGAGTACTGGAAACTCTTCAGGTGTGACCCTGAGAAGTATATATTATCTACTCCTGGGAAAAGCAGTACAATCGCATATCCTAAATCCCATTGTTTGAAGCCCACACATCTTCCTCAACAACCCACTTCAATTATTCACTGCTGTTACTTATTGCCTGCCAACTTCGAAGTGATGCAAGTTATCCAAATAGTCGAGCAAGGTAGATTCACTTGCTGTTCCTCTCAAGTTCTGGATTCCCTGGTATAATGATTCAGACCCATGCCTTTTCAATCACCACAAAAATCTCACAACTGACAATGATTGTGGCTGCTGCTTCATTATTTTAAGGTACAATAAAAGCTTTCAACCAGAAATGAATCAAGGTATTGGTCTTATCGTGAATTACGTCTTCCATGTATTGAAACCAGGGAAAATAAGACCTGCTTCTAGAATGAAGTAAAATGCCTTAATTAAATACATCAATGATTTGGATTTGATTGGGTGATTCAGTCCAATCATCTTGTTTTGAATTATGGTTTTCATATCAACATTATCTACTGATTTTTCTGAATTATGTGCAGAATGTGTGAGGACACTGTGTGAGGCTTTATCAAAAAAGTAAGAGCTGCAATCTCTGGCCTCAAGGGGTGTACAATCTAATTGGGAAGACAAGTACCTAAGGTGACTAATATATGGTAGTTTGGAATGATAAAGTAGCTACAAATAATATACACTAGTGAATAAATACTAATAAATGCCAGCTATAGGAGATGATTTTTTGCTGAACTTTAATAGTACACATATGCTGACTGATAAACAAATTTTCAGTTTTCTAGTAATAATAATAATACTTTTAAGTGCTTATTCTGGTAATAAGTGCTAGAATAAATTCAAGATAATTAGGTGTCACAAACATGATCTCCCAGTGTATAATTTTGAATCATAGGAAGATTCCCTACATCTCCTTTCATTCTGGTTGCCTAAAAAACTGTCTGCAAGATATTCATATTGGATTTTTACTATAGTGATAATCCCCTTCTAAGATATGGTCCTACTGGAACTCTTCATCTTCCCACCCAAGCCCTTTCCATCCTCTATCTTTTCCATCACTGTACACACAACACCACCATCCACTCTGTCTCACAAGCCACAGTGTTGGAATTGTCTTTGATTCATGTCTCTCATTCAACCCACATATTCAATCTGTCACTAAATCCTGCCAGTTCAACTTTCACAGCATTGCTAAAATCTGCCCTTTCCTAGCCATCCAGAACACTACTATGTGATCCAAGCACTTTTACTCTGCCTTGATCATTCCATCAGCCTCACTGCTGACCTTCTTGACTTATGTCTCTCCTTCTTCCAGTCCATACTTCACTCTGTTGCCCAGATCATTTTTCTAAAAAATAGCATTAGACTCCCTCCCACTTCAAATACAACAGACCATCACTTTCGTCACTTTTAAAGTCTTATTAACATGATGGCTTGACAGATGATACTCTTGTCTTGTCTTCCTGTGAGCCCATCATTGGACAGGGATTGTCTCTATCTGTTGCCATATTGTACATTCCAAGTGCTTAGTACAGTATTCTGCACATAGTAAATGCTCAATAAATACTATTGAATGAATGAATGAATTCTGCTATCTAGTCATCTCTGACCCATAGCGACTCCATGGACAAATATGTCCCAGAATACCCCATCTCCATCTGCAATTATTCTGATAGTATATCCATTACGTTTTCTTGGTAAAAATATGGAAGTGGCTTACTACTGTCTTCCTCTGCGCAGTAAACTCGAGTCTCCGCCCTCAACTCTAACCTGCTGCCAAGGACAGATGAGATTTGACTTGTAGCAGGTTGTCTTCCATTTGCTAGCCACTGCCCAAGCTAGGAATGGAATGGGTATACCTCTGCTTGACTGTCCTTCCCATAGCCGAGACTGGTAGAGTACTGGAAACTCTCCAGTTGTGATCCTGACAGTGTATTATGCTCTATGAAATATAAATCAGGCTCAATCCTTCAAGATGATTCCACAAAGCAATAAATAAATAAATGCCACCGATACAGCAGTGGTTGGAATCAGGAGCAAGGGGAGTACTGTGTCCATTGTCTGGCCCAGAGGGACAACTTCTAAGAGGTGGATTCAAAGCTGGCATCATATGCTATGGAAGGAGGCAGTACCATGTTGGACAGTAGTTTAACCCCTTTGCCTAGCAATTAGTAGTGTTAGCCTGACCAGACAACTGCATAAGCCATCCCAATGCCTCTTATGCAAATACCTCTTATGAAAATCACACTTTGGTCTTGGAGCTATTAAAATCAATTCTCCTCCAAGAGGCCATTCCCAACTAAGCCTTTATTTCCCTTCCTCTCTCTCCCTCCTGCACACCTACGCACTTGGATCTGTACCCTTTAATCACCTGAAATATACCCCACTCTCATCTCCAACAACACTTATGTAGATATCCTTAATTTATTTTAATATCTATCTAACCTTCTAGACTGTGAGCTCCATCTGCACGGGGAATGTCAACTAGCTTGACTGTATTGTACTTTCCAAAGAGCTTAGCACAGTGCTCTGCACACAGTGAGCACTCGATAAAAATCATTGATTGCATAGTCCATAATGTGATGAGCCAGAACATATGCCCAGGAAACACCATTTTATCATGAATTTAAGAACATCTCTCTTGGCCTGTTTCTCCTTTGGGTCATCAACTTCTTCCATACTCCTGACTACATCTTAAAACAAACTAAACATCACCCCAGGCTGATCACGTTTCTCCTTCTCACCTTCCCACTTAGTTCCATCTGGAACCATTTCTTGGTTCCTCAGATCACCTTCTCTCTGTAACTTTATTCCACTTACTATTCCAAACACCACCTTCCTTGTCACATTTATATTTAACTATGTCATCTAGGATTTTTCTTCTGTCTTGTGAAAGTAATAATTATTGTTCTTTAATTGTGAAACTATTATGAAAATATTTTATATACTTAATATTTGTAAATTACAAACTCTATTGAATGTTACGTGTCATAAAGCAGTTAAACTCACTTTTGCACAATCTGCCTAAATTTGTAGTTCATTTTACCAACCTCTGTTTAACCATACCCCATTCAAGTGTGCTTTGGGGTATTTATAATATTGGATTTTAGCAGTTCTCTTTGTTTGAGAATTGCAAAGTTTAGTGGCTTAGGCACTTCCCTTCCCTTCAAAATATATTGACAAAATAGACTAAAATCTCAAAAAGCTCAAGTTGATTTAGCTTTACTATAATCACACACATTTAGCATGGGTAATGATCAGCTTCCTCAGACAGGGAACAGGTGAGATCATTGACCATTAGTTGCACAATTTGACAGATGTGACTCTGTTCCCTAAAAGCCACATGAATTTTAAACTGGGAACAGGGACGAGGATTCAATTGTCCATGATTTTATTGATACACAAGTTGTACATAGTAAAAATTGCCTTCCTATATAATTAGATGTCTGACATCCCAAAGAAATGTTTATTTTGGTACCTTACTGATTATAAACATAAGGGCCAAATTTTCATTTTGAGTTCAAGGCATAGAATGGAGCACTGCAAGAGGAAGAACAAATGGGTTAGTGTTTGGGAGTGTCATGCCTCTCCTCTTAACTTTCCTATCTCAGGTGATAATAATAATAATGGTATTGGTTAAGTACTTACTATGTGCCAAGCACTGTTCTAAGTGCTGGAGGAGATACAAGGTAATTACATTGTCCTATGTGGGGCTCACAGTTTTAATACCCATTTTACAGATGAGGGAACTGAAGCACAAGAAGTTAAGTGATTTGCCCAAGGTCACACAGCAGACAAGTGGTGGAGCCAGGTTTAGAACCCACAACCTCTGACTCCCAAGCCACTCTGCTCAATGACATGAGATGACATCCCTAAACTCACAATCTTAGCATCCTCATTATCATTCAACTTGTACATTCAGTATACTCGAAAACATACGTCTTCTAAATAAACAACTACTGACCAGGTATAAGCTCTGATTATGTAGACAATTACAACAGCTCTCTCACTGACCTCCCTCCTCCATTCCTTTCTCCAGAGTATCCTTCAGGCTTCTACTTGGACCATCCTTTGAAAGCATTATTCAACCCACATCTCTTCTCTGAATACTTTCCAATGGTTTCCTTTGTGCCTCTGCATCAAATCAAAACTTCTTGTTATTGGCTTCATTGCTTTCTATCAATTAACCCCAACTTACTTTTTAGTTCTCTTCATTTCTCCCAAGCTAATCTTCTAACTCTTATCAAGCTCTGTTCCCATCATTCATTCATTCATTTATTAGATAGATCCAAGTTAATCAGGTTGGAACAGTCCCTAACCCACATAGGGCTCACAGTCTTAATTCTCACTTTCCAGATGAGCTAAATGAGATACCGACAAGTTAAGTGACTTTATCCAAGATTACCCAGCAGACAAGTGGTGGAGCTGGGATTAGAACTCAGGTCTTTGTGACTTCCAGGACCTTGCTCTACCCACTAGATCATGCTGCTTCTCATGCAAATCCTTCTTGAAGTCCCTCCTCCCCAATTACCTTAAAAGATTCATTGCAAAGTCATAGAATTTCAAAGTCAAATAAACCCATCAGCCATCTCTAGAATGCATTATTTATATTCATCCTCTGCACTTTTATATGCATGGTCCATCAACTTCGAATACAATCATTTGTCTTTACTCTCCTTGTGAATATTTCATGTCAGTCTCCCTTTTAGAGACTAAGCTCCTTGTAAGCAGGCAATGCATTACTTCTTTCTTTTGTTTTCTACTTCCAAAATACTTAATGCACCATGCCAGCACTACTACAAAACCTACTGCTGTTATTACATGTCTCAAATGTAACCCTCAAATGGGTAAGAAGACCCAATTTTAACTCCTGTAAGACCTCTGTGGAGGTGTTTAGTGTTTGTCAGAGATATGTATGAGAGATGTTTCCATCCGAATAGTTGTCAGAGTACAAACTTTGGTTCTCCCTTAAAGCTGGGAACCCTTGGGGCAATAATCCCCATCACACTTGGGAAGTAACACCTATGACCATGAACATGGTTGGATAAAACCACCTGGTGCCTGCCTCAAACACCAATGTGTGTTGCCTGAGAACATCCTTGCCGCCAGGAGATTGTTCCTTAAAAAGAAAACACACAGGGAAAAGGTGGCCAGAGAAGAGAGAGGCAACATCATTACTCATTATGAACGGTTTACCCTGCTTAGTAACATGCTTCTCTCCCTCTTTTCCAATGAAAAGTGGTTCTTGTGTACCTAAAATTGAAACAGATTCTAGGAGTTAACAAAAGAATCAATCATATCACTTGTCAAAAAAATCCTTCAGCTTCAATATAATTCATCCAGCCTCATACAAAGTAGCATCATAGGTTTCCTTGATCAGACCTTTTTCCGTTTCCTCTGTATGATGAGGAGTGGTGTGATTGATCCCTGACAACCAGTCATCATGCTTACAGCGATCTATACCATTTGGGCACTTAGTGATCCAGAACTTGTGTGGGTTAGAGGCAGGAGGAGTGGCAGTGGAAGGAAAAGGTGCAGTACTCCACATTTTTTTTCAAGTGATATTTCTTTCTCAGGGATTGCCCCTCAGAATGGCTGCATGTTTGAAAACAGCAGGGGAAATCCCCAAGTAAAAATTTCAATTTACAAAAGCATAATATGAAAGCCTCCCCATCTTTGGATTTATTGCCACCCATCCATTGCAGTGATAAATTGGATCTTTTAAATTACCAAGAGGTATGAATCCAATTAATTCATTAAATCTATCTCTGCACTATAAAAAAGTACAATCTTTTTCAGAAGGAGCTTTGAATTTCCCAGTGAAGTACCTTGAACGTTAGAATTTCTGGAGATTTTGATGATACATACTTTCATGGCACTGTGAATCTTTCCTTCCTTTCCACTTTTTATTATTATTTCAAATATCTGTAATGCAAATACATTATATCCATATGCGCATTATAACTATAAAACATTCACTTTTTAAAAAATTACATATATGAAATGAATTAATACCAAAGAGTAGAAGAGGAAAGAAAGGAACAATGGTGTCATTAAATTGTATGCGTGCATGTGTGTGTACTTTTGAAGACACATAGATACGTATATGTGGATAGGTTTTAATCAATTCTCCAAATGCTTTACACCTCTGTTCAGTTGGAGGCCAGGTGCCATTGTAGTTGCTTGGAAGGCAGCTGTGCCTTTTAAATCATGACTTGTTGAAGATGGGAAATTTTTAATACATCTTTTGATAAAGAAGATATGTCTAGCAGCTGTATAAAGGTTTATCTCATTCCTTCTTTTATCTTATATATAGCTAGAAGTGTAAACCACTCTACTACAGTAGAATATAATGTTCCCCATCCATAAAACCTAGTCATGGGAAAATTCACTAAAAATTTCAAATATGTTTTCTTTGCTGCGTCATGAAAGAAACATCAAGATCCAGAAATGGTGCTTAATATTTAACACAAGGGAAAAATGAATGAAAAACAAACCTCACAATTTTAAAGATGTCACAGGGACCTCAGACCAAAAGACAAATTCGTGCCTACAGAATGACCTCTTTTTTGGTCCCTTCAATGTGACAAATTGTCTGAAAAAAATCTCTTTCACTGCACAGCTTTCCCTTTCAAATCAGCTTCAAACATGTTTAGAGGATCTGGTTCAGAACTTATAGGAGGGTGATCCAGGGTCTTTGAAAGAAAAGATTGTGAAGTTTTCAAGAAGCCATAAATCCTTGTTTCTATAACAACCATTCATTATCTAGTTAATTGATCACGGTTTAGGAATTCCTCCCAGGTTTTGCATTTGCAGGTGTCTCCCAACATCCATTCCTTGAGCAACCACTGAGCAAGTTAGATAACCAAGCAGTGTTTTACTTCTTGGGAAGTTGAAATCATGAAAAAGGACATAATATGAGTTAATTATTGCTCTTCAATGAATGTGAAAGACCTTTAATGACATTATATCTGAAAAAAACTATATTCTTTGGATTTGCAGGTCAAGAGTAAGTGGGAAGACTGTGATAATACTGAACACATCAAATTTGGAATTCAAACTGTTAACTTGACTATTAAGAATGTTCAGATATTGTCAAGGAGAAAATGTTTTGGATGGAATTACACCAACCTTACTGATAATTACCATAATGAATCAATGATAAATTGTTGAGAGGCTTTATTTTGCCACTGTATGAATTAACTAAATTTGGGTGGGATTAAAGCAAATTAGGATGAAGTCCCCAGAAACCTCACTGATTTCTGAAAATAGATTTGCGTGTTCAATTAGCAACATGGGTTTATTTTCTGCAGTTTTGAGAGGTAGCCATATCAGTATTAATTTCACATATAATGAACATCACAGAGATCATTTCTGAATGATTCTGGAAATCATAGAACAAAGTCAACAATTCTGTTTGTCCTTTTTAAATCCTGAACCAACTCGTTGCTTAAATGAATGAACTCTGCCTTTCAGCCACACTAAATGAAATGGTAGCCAACTCATACAAAATGGCTTATTTCCACTATTTCAAGACCCATAAGCCAGATTTTTTTTTCCTTCTGTGAGAATGCATACTAGGACACACTTCTCAACTGGTCCAAGGGTTTTATCATCTTATATTTCTGATTTGCTAGTGCAATGATTATTCCTCATCTGTTTTTATTGACTAGAAAACTGAAAAAAAAACACCTCACAGTGGAGAGTAGCAGGATAAAAGGTTTCATTGTTTCTGGGCAATTTTTTTCTTTCTTTATGTAATCATGCAAACTGTTCCTCATGCATTAGTCAGTTATAGTCAGACACTCTTGATGACATCAAAACAAAAATTCCTTCCTGTAATTTCGAATAGTATTTTCAATATATTTAAAAATTTAAATAATTTTTAGCATTTTAATACTATATGTATAGTGTTAATTTGAGAATTGCTTTTAATTGCTATAAGTACATTATCAAATAATTGACAAGGCTGTTTTCTTTTAAAGCCATCAAAGATGGCAGAGATATGAAGGAACCGAGCTGTGAACTGGTGAAAAACCCAACAATGCAATCAGACAAATGTTTTAAGGTAAGACCAAAGTTCCTTAGCTAGTCTCTTAGAGGAATTAATTGTTAATTTTTTTTTTGATTAATAGCTTTGTACAAGGCAATCTCTTCTTCATGTGGGACCTGTATACATTTGAGTCAAAAATATTTAATAAAATGAAAAAAAAGTTATAAAATGAAAATATGACTGCATGTACAGATTTGGCCATTGCTTGGAAAAGTTTGAACTTCCTGTGTAATGAAGAAACACAAGGGAAGTTCTACATAACTCTAGGTAGTTTTCAAATTATACACAGACATCTGACAATAATTCATTGCCCCATTGGCCCTACCCCTAAGGCTAGCAATCCCTTCTTCAGGTTGATAGTGCCTTTCCTGAATTTCTAATTTAATTTCTGGATCCATGGGGTTAGGGCCTTAACCAATTTTATGTGGGTGTTCCATGTATTTTAACATTATGTGGTGGTGAAGGCAGTATAAACGCAAGTATATCTCCTACTTTCCTCTCTCTACTCTTACCATATACCCGTAACTTCATAGTTCATTCTCTCTCCTTCTCTCTCTTTCTCTCTCTCTCTCTCTCTCTCTCTCTCTCTCTCTCACACACACACACACACAGCTCTTTGTTGTGAAAACTACATCAATATATCAGTCGGAGGTATTCACTGAGCATATACTGTGCACCGAGCACTGAACTTGGCACTTTGGAGAGTACAATGTTAGGCACATTCCCTGTCCACAAGGAGCTCACTGCTATTGGTCACATCGTATACATATATTTGCAGGTGCCCAGAAGAACAGTGCTTTCATATCTGCTCTGGGTCTCAGAATGTTCCTAAAGTCTCAGCTCAGAGGAAACAATCCCCTTCCTATTTGTCTAAAGCCAAGATTGTTTGTGTCTGCTGCTATGGTCTCTCAGCAGATCACTGCTATACCACCTTGTTCACTGGATTAACTTCTTCACACTCTAACTGCTACATGAGCTTCTGATCAACTCACGCTTTCTAGGGATATGGGTCTATATGTCTACAGTGGAAGCTGAAGGTTGCCCAAGTCGTTGGGCAATGACCCCAGAGATACTGGAGGCTCTTGGGCTACGTGGATCACAACCTGCAGTGCCTCATTTCAGACCCATCATAGAGCACCTGTGGACAGCTATTCTCACATCGTGTGCTTTCATTTTAATGATATTAGATAATATGTGTCCAGTAAAACTCATTATATAAAAAGGTCTCTAATAATTGTGGTTCAATTTTCACCTTTTCTTCATGAAAAAATTTTCTTAGTATCTTTGCCAACAAAATTTTTGTCATTTACTTACCCTAATGGTTTTCATCAGTCAGCGTGGCTCAGTGGAAAGAGCCTGGGCTTGAGAGTCAGAGGTCATGGGTTCGAATACCGGATCTACCACTTGTCAGCTATGTGACTGTGGGCAAGTCGTTTAACTTCTCTGTACCTCAGTTACCTCATCTGTAAAATGGGGATTAACTGTGAGCCTCACGTGGGACAACCTGATGACCCTGTATACACCCCAGCGCTTAGAACAGTGCTCTGCACATAGTAAGCGCTTAACAAATACCAAGATTATTATTCTCTTAACCTCTGTGGCTTTTACAACAGAAAGAAAAAAAAAGCCGATACATATTCAAAGTAAGATTATATAGCATTGGCTTATATAGTATAATGTCATAATATTTTCCGTGTTATTTTCCTTTCCTTTATTAATGTAACCATCAGTCTATTAGCTTTAACTGCTGCTAAAGATTGAGCAGATGTCTTCAAAGAATACTTCCATCCATAATTACCCCTTAGTTTTTTCCAAGAACTTCAACTAATTCAGAGCTTAGCAATGTATATGAAAAGTTTAAATTATTTCTCCCAAAATTCATTACCTTTTTCTTATCTACATTAAATTCCATCTGTCATTATGTTAAACAGTCTCTCACTTTGATTGGATCCTTCTGGAGTTTTTCACAATCCTAGCTAGCATTTTTACTAATCTAAATAATCTCACAAGCGTTTATAGAAGAACTTTTTAACAGCTATGAGTTTTAGTCTGCCTTGCCTTTATACAGATTGCTATTATTATTATGTATCTCCAGGAATTTAAGTGTGATGGTTCAGCAATGGAAAACAAAAGCCATTTAAAGAACCTAAAACCTAATGCAAGAAATAAATGACAGTCTGGGAATCTTTTACTGAGTTTGTTTAAAAAGCTAAGGTAAAGAAACCAAGACCTCCATCTTAATTTTTGGTAGTGTATTATTGAATGTCAACATCTATCAGAATTAAACCAGTTTACTATTTGCTATTGTGCTATTTCTATGCACAGCACCATTTAAATAACTGCTATTTGCAAACTATGATTCTCTCAGAACTTGAATCTTCCTAGTTTTCCATTGGTTTTTCATGTATTTAGACAAAATGGGCATGAAGGACATTGAATAAATGTCCCCCAAGTTTGTGTTGTTCAAACAGATCAAAGTATATGACACATTGGAAAAGTTTTAAAGAACATTCTGGGACAAATATCTTTTGAAATAATTTTCCATGAAAAAGAGGATTGGATGATTTATTTATTGAGATCAGAATTCTGTTTCTGACAGCATCAACAAAGGATGCTTCAGGGAACAGTGAGATGATTCTCTTTCCTCAAATCGTCATGCTGAGGGTGTACCAACTGACATGAGTAAAACTATTTTATAGCGGTTTTAGAGACAATAGATGGATTATGGGCAGGGAACATGTCTTCTAATTCTAATGTATTGTACTCTCCCAAATGCTTAGTTTAGTGCTCTCCACATAGCAAGTGCTCAATTGCCATTGATTAATTGATACTATGTAATTATGCAATATGTAAATCTCCCTCCTACTTAAACTTTGAGCCCCATGTTGACACCTTATCACTTGGTATCTACCCCAGTGCTTAGTAAAGTCTTTGACACATAGTAAGTGCTTAACAAATACAAGAATTATCATTATTCTTATTGTCATTCATGTATGATATAAAAATAATACATTACAGTCATATCTTATATGCAGTGTATTGTATGAAAATATATATTATATGCAGTATATTGTATATGAACAAATACACTACACTCTTAACTTCAGTGCAAGTAGTATGCTTCATGGATCCATGACTAGACTAAAGAGGAAGGAAGCAAAACAGTAAAATGAATGGACATGAATTGTGTGTTTGTGGATACATTTGGGTTTTGTCTCTGAGGAATTGGAGCCTATGTGGATTTCAATTAAAATATTATACTCTATTTGCTCACACAATTGTCCCATTCTTTTGCATAAGTTTTATAATATTAAACTAGGGGAGAGGTTACTATGAAGGATCATATAAGAATTAAATCTACCAATCTGAGGGATAGGACAAATGAAAGAGGAAGAGTGGAGAAAGAAGATTAAGGTAAAAGGACCCAAGACCGTGTCTCTCTCTTCTATTGCACTCTCCTAAGTATTTCAATCATTGGATACTCAATGAACCCCTTCTTCCTTTTTCTCTGCCCTCTCTGGATCACCCATTTTGATGAACGAAATCCCTAACTTCCCGCATGAGCCTGTCTCTGCTTAATTGTGTCACTTTTACTCTTCTACTTGTATCTCTCACTAATTTTAATTATGGGAGTAAAAAAAAATAATATTCTATTTCTTCCTCAAAAATTTGAATAGACCAAATAAGCCACAGAGGTAATTAAGTGAATAAATCATGTTTCCAAAGTATCTTCCTCCCTACTGCCTGACATAGCAGGAGTGCAGACTCCCTTCTCTGCTTGGAGCAGATGTGGACCACCATAACACCACTATATCCTGGATTCATTTTTTTGATTCTCGCATTTTTCATATGCTCCCATTAGCTCTAATTTGTTGTATAAATTTTGACAGAGAGTTCCACTAGCCTTCACAGTTAGGAAGGGGAGAACAAACACATCAATCACTCATATTTATTGAGTGCTTACTATGGTCATAGCACTCTAATAAGCACTTGGAAGAGTATAGTGCAACAAAATTAACAGACACATCCCCTGTCCATAATAAGCATACAATCTAGGGGGGAGACAGATATTAATATGAAAAAATGAGTCATTTATAGTATATAATTTAAAGATAAGTGATGTGGAGTTTGGGGGGGGGTGAATATCAAATGTCCAAAGGTCACAAATTGAAGTGCATAGATGACACAGAAGGGAGAGTGAGATGAGGAAAAGAGGGCTTAATTGGGAAAGGCCTCATGGAGAAGATATGATTTTAATAATGCTTTAAAGGTTGAGAGAGTCATGATGTGGTATTTATGATGAGGGAGTTCCAGGCTAGGGGAAAGATGTGGGATAGGGGTCAGTAGTGAGATAGACAAGATTGGGGCACAGTGATTAAGCCGATGCTAGAGGAGCCAGTGTGCAGGCTGGGTAGTAGTAGGAGATTAGATAGTAGTAGGAGTATGTGAGGTAGGATGGGATAAGCTAATTGAGTGCTATAAAGCCAAGGGTAAGGAATTTCTGTTGGACATGTAAGTGGATAGGCAGCCATTGGAGAATCTCGAGGAATCACAAACTAAACAGTTTTGTTGGTAAATGTTTCATGAGTCAGAGTGAAGTATGGATTGGAGTGGAGAGAGAAAGGAAGCTAGGAGGTCAGTGAGGGGGTAGATGCAGTAGTCACGGTGGGATAGGATAAGTGCTTGGATCAGCATGGTAGCAATTTGGATGGAGAGCAAAGGGCCATTTTTAGCAATGTTATGAAAGTAGAGCCAAGAGAATTTGGTGGCAGGCCGAATAAATGGGTGGGATGAGAGACATGAGTTGAGGACAATGCCAAGGCTGGGAGGGAGGTATTGTCTACAGTGATGGGAAAGAAAGGGGGTAAAAGAGGATTTGCATGGAATGATAAGGAGCTAGGTTTTGGACATGTTTAATAAGGTGTTGGCGGGACATTCTGTCTTGAAGGCAGGAAGAAATGCAAATTGCAGAGTAGTATAGAGGCCAGACCTGAAGATGTAGATTTGGTAACTATCTACATAGAGATGGTATTTGAAGGTATGGGAGTGAATGAGTTCTCCAAGGGAGTAAGTGGGTGTAGATGGAGAATAAAAGGGGACCTAGAATGGAGCCATGAGGGACACCTACTTTCAGAAGGTGGGAGGCAGAGGAAGATCAGCAAAAGAGACTGAATAGGAGCGGTCGAGAGAAAGGAGGAGAACAAAGAGAGGACAATGTCAGTTACTCTAAAGTTGGATAAAGTTTCAAGGAGAAGGGGGTGTTCTACAGTGTCAAAGGAGGCTGCAAGGTGCAGGTGGATTAGAATGGGGTAGAGGCTGTCAGATTGAAGAGAAGGTCATTGTTCACCTTAGAAAGGGATGTTCTCTGGAGTGAAGGGGGCGGAAGCCAGATTGGAGGGGATCTAGGAGAGACCTGGAGAATTGGAAGTGGAGACAGTAAATGACTCTCTCATTCATTCATTCAATAGTATTTATTGGGTGCTTACTATGTGCAGAGAACTGTACTCAGAGCTTGGAATGTACAATTCGGCAACAGATAGAGACACTCCCTGCCCATTGACAGGTTTACAGGTACATCTCATTAACAAAATAAATAGGGTAATAAAAATATATACAAAATGAGCAGATGAGCACAGTGCTGAGGGGAGGGGAAGGGAGAGGGGGAGGAGCAGAGGAAACTGGGGGGAAAAGGGGGCTTAGCTGAGGGGAGGTGAAGGCGGGGGGGGCAGAGAGGGAGCAGAAGGAAAAGGGGAAGCTCAGTCTGGAGAAGGTGAGCTCTCAGGAGGAAAGAAGCTTGGAGAGAAATGGTAGGAAGGAGATGGGGAAGTTTATTTATATTGATGTCTGTTTATTTGTATTGATGTCTTTCTCCTCCCCCCTAGACTGTGCGCTCACTGTGGGCAAGGATTGTCACTATTGTTGTATTGTACTTTCCCAAGTGCTTAGTAAAGTGCTCTGAATACAGTAAGCACTTAATAAATTAATAAACAATAATAAATAAATGAATACAACTGAATGAATGAATGAACTGGAGGGCGTTATGAGGTCAAGGGAATGAGGAAAGTAACTCCATGGTGCTCTTCACTGAGGGAAGTGAAAATACTCAGAAGTCAGTCAGTCAATTATATTTATTCAACACTTAATGTGTGCAGAGCACTGTACTGGTGCTTGGGAGAGTACAATAAAACAATAAACAGACACAGTCCCTGCTGGATTAGGGAGGAAATACTGGGGCCCTGTAGCTGGAGACAATGACCTTCAGCTTCCTTAGATGCAAGGGGTGGTGAGCCGTGTGCCTGGAAGAGTGGACTGAGGAAAGTCTCATGCTGTGACTCTGGACAGACAATAGGCATAAGGAAGAAACTGGCATAGGGATGAAATGGAAATGATCCTGGATTAGGGTTGGACACCTTAGAAGTTTGGGGTCCAGGGTTAGAATTTCACAGGGCCAAGGTTCCTGCTCCCAAAGGGGAGAAAGAACCCTGAGAGTGAGGGTGAGACTGGACTGTAGGACACCCCAGGAGAAGAGGGGGACAGAGCAGAGGAATGTGCCCCATGGAAGGTCTAGAGGAATGTAAAAAGCATCCTGAGGAGAGTAGTATCAGATCTAGGGAAAAGAGATTTGAACAGGAATTATTTTTACTCTTACCAAATTAAGCAATTCCTGAACATTATTGAGATCTCAGATCTTGGTATCTGGCTGTGATAGGTCTGGGGAAGAAAGAACTCGGGGGACCAGGGAGACATGTGGACCTGGGGAGCCATGGGCTCAGGAAGGAGCATTTCCTCCATAAGTTTATTGAAGGAAGCCCTGAAAGGGCATATTAGACAGGGCTTCAGTCAAAGCATGGTGGCAGTGATTGGGATTCAGGGATTCGAGGTGCACTGAACAGAAAATGTCCCCAAGCCTACATTTGAAAAATCAATCAATCAATGGTATTTATTGAGCATTACTGTGTTCAGAGCACAGTGCAAGGTGCTTGGGAGAGTATAATATAAGAGTTGGTAGATATGTTCCTTGCCCACAGAAATAGAAGAATCCGACCACATTAGGACCCAGCAGAAACTAAAAATGGTCCTGGAGCTCCTGAAGTGATTCCTGGGGCTCTTAAATTCAGGATTTAGGGCTGAGAACCCCCAGAACATCACAACAGTATACTCTTCGCTCATGTGGTCTGTCATGCCAACCTATATTGCAAGACACTTGAGGGATGCTTACCATATCCAAATTGTTAATATTCTACCCTTTCCAGATCTTGGCACAAATGCTTATCACTTAATAAACATTGAAAAAATAACCTATGTTGTTCAGCACAGTCATAAAAAACTATCATTTCTTGAGTGTTTGCTTTAGCTTCTTTTCCTAATATGAAGCTTTTTGCCTCCAAAGGTCCATTTGCAGGATAATCTCAGAGGACCATTTTGAGGACGATGATCTCAAACCATCCACTGTTTAACTGAATGCAAGGTTATCTAGGTCCACAGAGTAATAATAGAGTCCCCTCTCTCTCTCCCCCCACCAATCCCAGGATTCCTCCAGTGGCATTTCTTGTCTGTCTGTCTCCCCTGATTAGACTGTAAGCCCGTCAAATGGCAGGGACTGTCTCTATCTGTTGCCGACTTGTTCATTCCAAGTGCTTACTACAGTGCTCTACACATAGTAAGCACTCAATAAATACTATTGAATAATACGGATGGTCTTGGTGGATGGGCTTGAAAAATCAGGGACCGTTGGCATGTCCCATACCCTGCTTTGTACCTCAGTTTTCTCATCTGTAAAATGCATGTAATAATACCTGCCTACCCCTTAGATCAAAATAAGATAACTGACATGGAAGCATTTTGAGGAAACACAAGTGATCTGCATCCTGGTATTATGGAGTAGTACCATATTTTAAAATAGAGGCATACTTTGATCAACCTTTCTTTCTAGGATTTCCATCTAAAACTAAAGCCTTAAATAAGAACCTTTTAAAATTTTTTGTGAGGAGTTAATAACTGCTTTCTATATCTTGGTTGTGAACTATCTGAAAAAAAAAGCTTACAATTTTGGGGGTTTTTTGAAGGTAAAATTCATATTCACAGAATTAGTATTCTTTAAAGAGACTCAGCAATAACTATAATACATTAACCAGACTCAGATGGAATTTGTTTACAGTTTTAGCCTATACACTAGCTCATAACATTTTAATTGAATAGGATGTGCGGCTCATGTTTCAATTAAAAGTAAAATTATTGCATTTTTTAGTTTGTGTGATTTGGGGCTAGAACAGTACATTTATATGTTAATTTTCCCAAGATCAACTTTATTTATCTGCAGAAAGCCATTCCCCGATTGTTATATATTTTCTTTGCTTCTGAAATGGTACCACATTTAATTGCCTGATCTTATTTGGGTTGCAATCATAGTCATTAATTAGTAGGAAGGTGAGGGACAGCATCATATCTAACTATCTGTTATGGATGCTTTAATGAGGAAAATACCTGCCATCATTTTAAAGGCATCCTGTATACTTCACAAATACAGCTTGCTGTAGCATTCTCTTTTAGACTGTGAACATCAAAGGAAATTGATGTCAGGTGTGAACAGAAGCTGTTGAATATAGCTGTTGAAGAAACTGAATGGTATGTCTGGATGGGAGAGATGAAGGGTGGCTAAAAACATTAACAAAACTACAGGTAATTAGTGTAAACTTCCAAGGGTACTGGATGCTTCAGGAATAAAAACATTACTTATAGACATGCCTCAGAAAAACTACAGTAGTGTAAAAAGCATCCAGCTTTTTCACTTATGAACTTCTCTCACTTAATTTTTTTTTATTTAGCAGTGAAAATACAACACAAAAAAATGACAATTCAGAAAGGGAAAAATAATTCACAATTTTATGGCCATATGTGTTTAAGATCAAATCATAGGAATTAAAGGAACCTGTTTTCTCTCCCCTTGATCTAAATGAGAGTTAGTAAAAGTGCCAGTTGGTCTGCTACATTAGATATGAACACATCTGATATGATGAAAATGATTGAAATAACTGAGACATAAGAACTTTCACCAGTACAAGAATAATCCTTCAGTGGAATTTTACTATGCTTTAGCTATTGTGCATTTGTAATGCAACGTGTGCCAAAATGATATTTACATTCCAAAGAAGGTGTTATAATACTTTACATGACAAATAACCATCTTTAAAGCAGTGCCAGAATACAGATGTGCATGATAGATGGTAATGCCTTCTAAGGTTTGTTTCATATTATGGTCCTGGCTGCTTATCTCTTAGTGATGTCACCATTCAGCATCAATAATTCGCTTTACTGTAAACTGTACATGACACAATGCTTTCTATGCAAAATTGAAAGTTTCATTGTATATACCATTTACTTAAGACTATGAAGTCCTCTATCCTTCAGTTTCATGTTTCGGTGTACTGAGCGATGTGCCAAATTTTCTCAGAAATGTGCTGCTCTGACTTTTATTGTTCAGTTGCAGATGAGTTTTGTTCCTCTATGGTTTTATAGTGGGCTTTTGTTTATTCTAGATGACTTTTGATTCTTCTTTGTTGTCTGAGAATCGTGAAAAGTAACATAAATGTCTGCTTATAAATTTGAAATGTAATATCTGTTCAAAAGCAGACAAAATGTTTTGGGTATCAGCAGGTAATTTTTCTCTGTAGTTGGGATGGAGAGGGCTCTCCTTTCATTTATTTGACTGTATTGTACCTAAACCTTTTTTCAAACTAACTGCAGACAGAAAAAAACAAACAAAAAAGATTGTCTTTCCACTTTCCTGCTGCATGACCTTGGGTAAGTCCTGAAACATTTCTGTCCCTCAATTTCCTCATCTAAAAATGGGGGATTAAATACTTTTTTTTTCCTTTCCCCTTAGTCTATGAGTTCCATGTAGGTTAGGGCCTGTATACCTTGACTATCTTCTATGCACCCCAACCATTAGTACTTTACACATAGTAAATTCTTAACAAGTACCATGGATATTCTTATTACTATTATCATTATTCCCTCCAAGTCTTCACTATAAAATCCTTTAAAGGCTTTTTAACTGGATGGCTACTGACTACTTTCAAGGACCCTGTATCATATGGATGGTAATTTCTTCTTCAGCTCCAACTAAAATTGATTGGGAAATATGTTCTCACTTGGATTTGAAACCCCAATTTTTCAGTAATCAGAAGATAACCTTCCTCTACCAAACTTTTACGATTTCTACCTCAAAGAGATGTTTCTTGTGCAAGAAATATGTCCATTCGCTTTCCACAGTCTACTATAATCTTGATGCAGTTGCCGATCAGCAACCCAAGAAACAAACATCTTCTTAATGAATAAATCAATTTGCAAGAATAATCTAGCCTGATCACTGAATATGTCATAATTATACATTCACCATTACCCCCAGTGGGGGTAGTCTAAGTGTATTTTATGACAGACCCTGTCATAAAGATTATCCAGTCCATTCCGCCCTTCCTTTTTTCAAGTGGTATTAGTTAAGAACCTATGTGCAAGGCACTCTACTAAGCACTGGGATTTATACAAGATAATCAGGTTGGACATAGTTCAACATTCACATGGGTCTCACCACAGTCTTAATCCCCATTTTACAGTTTAGGTAACTGAGGCATAGAAAAGTTAAGTGATTTGCCCAAGGTCCCCAAGCAGATAAATGGTACAGCTGGGATTAGAATCCAGGTCCTCTCACTCCCAGGCCAGTGCTCTTTCCACTAAACCATGCTCCTTCCCCTTGCCTCCAGACAAGTCAATATCTAACTCTCTCAAATCCACTTGCTACTTTTGTATCTTTCCCAAATCACAACCTTCCTCAGAAGTTTCTTTTTGTGCTTAGTAATTGTTAATAATAACTGTGGTATTTATCACTTGCTATGTGTTAAACCCCGGGGTAGATACAGTACAATCAAGTCCAACACAATCAAGCAATGAATGGTATTTGATTTAGCATTTACTATGTGAAGAGGGGTTGTACTGAGTACTTTGAAGAATTCATTCATTCATTCAATCATATTTTATTAAGCACTTACTGCGTGCAGAGCACTGTACTAAGTGCTTGAAAGGTGCAATTCACCAATAGAGACAATCCCTACCCAACAACGGGTTCACAGTCTCGAAGGGGGGAGGCAGACAACAAAACAAAACAAGTAAACAGGGATCAATAGCATCAATATAAATAAATAGAATTATAGATATATACACATCATTAATAAAACTAACAGAATAATAAATATGTACATATATACACAAGTGCTATGGGGTGGATAGAGGGGTAGAGCAGAGGGAGGAAGTCAGGGAGATGGGGAGGGGAGGAGGAGCAGATGGAAAGGGAGGTTTAGCCTGGGAAGGCCTCCTGTAGGAGGTGAGCTTTAGGAAGGGCTTTGAAGGGGGAAGTGTGCTAGTTTGGCAGATGTGAGTAGGGAAGGTATTCCAGTCCAGCGGTAGGACATGACCAGAGTTAGGACGTGGGCCAGAGGTCGATGGAGGGACAGGTGAGAAAGAGGCACAGGGAGAAGGTTAGCACGAGAGGAGTGGAGTGTGCCAGCTGGACTTTAGAAGGAGAGAAGGGAGGTGAGGTAAGAGGGGACAAGTTGATGGAGAGCTTTGAAGCTAACAGTGAGGACTTTTTGCTTGATGCGGAGGTTGATAGGCAACGACTGGAGATTTTTGAGGAGGGGGGATTCAATAGCACAGAGTTGGTAGAAACATTCCCTTCCCACAAGGGGATTTCAGTGTAAAGGGAGAGAACAGACAGTAAAATAAATTATGGATAAATGCATAGGAGCTGTGGAGCTGAGTGTGGTATGACTATCAGATGCTTCAAGTGGACAGATCCAAGTGCATAGGTGATGTAGAAAGGAGTGGAGTCAGGGCAAAAAGGACTTAATCGGAGAAAGCCTCTGTGAGGAGATGAGACCTTACTAAAAAGCAGTATGGCCTCGTGGAAAGAACATGGGCCTGTGAATCAGAAGAATTGGGTTCTAATTCCAGCTCTGTCAGTTGTTGGCTTTGTGATTTTGGGTAAATCACTTAACTTCTCTGTGCCTCAAGGGTTTCTTGCTGTTAATACTTGACAAAAAGAATTATATCAACAATCAACCTCTTTCTCTTCAGGCTAAGGAGCCCCTTCTGTTTCCCCTTTTCCCATTACCACCTGTTTTCCATTCCTTCCATTGTTTTTGTTGTTCTCCTCTATATCATTTCCAGATGACCTATCCCTGGATAAAATATACTTTTTATCACATTAGCTAATACATAAGATACTCTATCATTTCTTCCTTTCAAACAACAGTGATTTTTAGGATAGTCTGATTTGAAATGGCACTAGATAAAAATTCTAACCTTATGATTAAAATGCAAATGACGTATGCAATGCAGAACAGGATCTCATTTCAGGAAAATATAAAACCGCTTGCAAATTCAGTTGACACGACACAAATGTGATAAAGCCATTTATTAAACCTCTGATCAGCAATATGAAATTGATAATGATCTAAAATGTTTTTTTAAGTGTTGGTAGCTATAGACAAGTTGCAGTTGTTGTAAGAAATGGTTTAAAGATACCATTTTGCTATTTCTGACAATTATTTCTTCCTCTTTGAAGTTCAACAATAGACCAGACCTCCTAATGGCTTTCCATGTGTTCATCAGAGCTACCTGCGTGAATTTGCAGTAATTAAGCAATCTGAAACACTGACTGACCCGGAGAGAAAGCTATTTCATACTAGTGGTGTCCTTGAAATGTCTTCATCGTCATATCATGTCTCTTTTCTTCATCTCCCTGAAAGCTAAAGTCAGCACTACTCTGAATACGCCCTTCTCCTCATCCAGCTATTGAAATCTCAAAAGGGTAATTTTAAATTCACCCCACCCCCAAGCATAAGGCAGGCAGTTATGCTGGGGTAAATGTCTCCAGCAGGCTTCTTTACTAGTTACACGAAAGGAATGAAAATTGAATGGGGGTGAGGGAGGGTGAAGGTGAATGCAGGGGTGAAGGTTGGGGGAAGGAGAAAATTTTTTTGCTCTTTTTTTTAAGGTCAAAAATATAATTAGCATCGAAAAGATTTGAAGATGCACTACCTTGGGGACTATGCTGACCAAATTTGTGTCATTTAATGTCAACAGCCATCAGAGTTGTGATAAAATTAATGGAGTCTTATGTGATTGATAACCCCACTCATCTGACATTCCAGCACAAAAATCCCCCAGGTTCAGCTGCTAGAAACAATGCTTAGATCACTTTTGAAAGGAGGTTGTTTGAAATATGTACTTATGGGTTTTAATTAGTTTCTGAAATTTGTGACAAGCTTTTTGAAAAATAAAAATACAGGATTTAATTATTAATCATGGAATGGGGTGTGGGAGGGTGAAGGGCTGTTAGTTTATCTTGGCAGCAGGACAGCCTTCTTGGATAGACAAGGATAAACGAACAGTAACAAAGGCAGACTCCTGATATCACTGTTAGGAGACGGTAATTCTAGGGAAATACAGCAGGCAGAGAATCAGAACAGAGAAGCTTTCAGCTAACCTTTCCATCCCTGTAAACCCACAAGGACAAAAATTTTATATAGCTAAACAGTGAGCTTCCTTTCTCTCTGTGGGGGGTCTGAATGAACAAATAGAATGAATATTGGAGGAACTAGTTTTGCACTAAATTGTTAAAACATTCTGTTATATGTGAATGTTACATGACTCTCTCTGTCTTAAACCTCAAAGCAAAAAATTTTCTCACCAAGAAGAAATTTATTTGGCAGAAGCTAATATTCTAAATGAAAAATAAGTTTTTTGTAAAAATGTTAAAAACTTTAAAAAGAAATTTCCTTTCTTTTAGTATCCTTTCAATTGCCAAACCTGCAATGAAGCAATACAATCACTTTTAAAAAAAAATTAGTTTCTGTATATTTTACATAAAATATGAAACTTCATGCAGATAACACCTTGTAATAAATTCTACACTATCAATCTTCTTTCTTTAATTTTCCAGATAATTTTGTTACAGTAACTGCCTTAAACTGACCGCTAGTCCCATGATAATGTGATGATGCAAAACTGGTGAAAAGGAATTTCTCATGCTATTGAAAATTCTCTGTTCTGTAAGAACAAAATAATGTTCCCAACTGTATTTCAATAAGAATAAGCCAGGAAGCAAAAATAACATATTGGTTCTATAAAAGACTTTGGCATTGGATGGCTGTTTTAATCCACTAGGAATACCAAACAAACATCAAGTCAGCAGTATTACCTTAATATCATCATAACAAAGCTTTAATAGAAGTTGAGCATAGGTCACTAAGATAGTTCTCCATCAGCTGCTAAACAAATCAGGCTACCTTGTCAAGGAGACAGTGCACTTTCTCAGAAATAAATTTTTAGCAGCATACACCACCACCACCAGTAATGCCAGCAGAATGTTAATCAATCCAAACATAGACAATAAAAACTATTCTTCAAGGCAAGCAATCTCGTCTTACCTGGGCACAGCCACCTACCTTGCATGAATTAATAATTATGTTGTTGAATCACGGATTCTAAAGTTCTAGGATGGAGAAATAATTTATTTATAGAGGATGATCCCAGTGGAAAAGAAATGTGGCAAGGGGTATTGCAGTAGGCAACCCTGAAGAGATATATATCTACTATTATGGTCTTTTCAAGCCACAGAAGAAACTTGGTTAGTGAGCCTTCTATGTATACCCAGCCATTCCAGAATAGACCAAGCCACCCTAAAAATTGAATCCAGAAGTGTCAGGAAAAATTACCACTGTTAGTGCTACTGGACTTCTTGCTGTGACTGAGGTGTGATTACCAAATCCTGAATGCTTTAATTTATTCAAGACTCATGTGATTTGGGAAAGGGTGCTAGTGTTGGACTCAAACACCAGAATTGGTCCTTTAATCCCCTGGATCCTCCTGATCTTATTTCAGGGCAGATCCAAGTCAAGTAGTAAACAAAACAAAGAAGTGAAACATTCCCTTCACACAAGGAACTTCAGTTCTAAAGGGGAGATAGAAATAAAAATATTCACAAAAAGAATAGTTGACAAATCATTGTATGCAAAGTTGAAGGAATATACATACAAAAGTGCAAAGGATGGGTATAAATAAGTTCATCAGTACTAGAAAAGGCTGATGGGTTCATATGATTTTGAAAATCTCTTTAAAATTAATCTTTGAGATAGTTTGAGGAGGTGAGACTTTAGGGAAGAGTTGGTATTTGTTAAGCGCTTACTATGTGCCGAGCGCTTACTATGTTCTAAGCGCTGGGGTAGACATAGGGGGATCAGGTTGTCCCACGTGGGGCTCACAGTCTTAATCCCCATTTTACAGATGAGGGAACTGAGGCACAGAGAAGTTAAGTGACTTGCCCACGGTCACACAGCCGACAAGTGGCAGAGCTGGGATTCGAACTCATGAGCCCTGACTCCAAAGCCCATGCTCTTTCCACTGAGCCACGTGAAGTAGGTGTGGAGAGCTAAGATGTGACTAATGTGTGGAGGGAGGGAGTTCAGAAACAGAGGAACAGCATATTTAAAGGAATGGATCAAGAGCATGGTATAGTGAGAAAATTAGCTTGGGAGGAACAAAGAGAGTGGCAAAGGCATAAGTATTGCAAGGACATTTGGCAAATCTCCCCCTGCCACATCCCATAAAGTAACTTCTCACACAAGGTGGCCAGTAGACCCTGGAAAGTACTGTCAACTTGCAGTCCAGACCTAGAGGTCAAGCCTGGAGATGAGTTGGGTTGGAAAGTAGGACCGCTGAAAAATTTTGCAACTCTGACCAGTTATTTCCACAGCTTCTTAAAAAATCTTTATTCCACATATTAGTTCTCCACTTTTCTGTGAATAGTTGTAGAGCACTAAGTTTGTGTTTTTTCTCTTCCATTACTAGAGGTCCTGGAATGAGCTCCCTTACATTTCTATAGGGGTAAAAGGCTCATCTCTAAGTAACACAAAGCCTGGATGGAAGGTAATATCTATACACTAGAGAAATAGCGTGGCATAGTCGAGAGAGCATGGCCTTGGGAGTCAGAAGGACCCAGGTTCTAATCGCACTTCTGCCACTGTGTGACTTTTGGCAAGTCATTTCACTTCTCTGGGCCTCAGTTACCTCATCTGTAAAATGGGGATTCAAAGTGTGAGCCCCATGGGGGGCAGGGATTATGTCTAGTCCTTAGAACAGTGCTTAGCACATAGTAAGCATTTACCAAATATTACTTTTCATTAATTCATTCAATAGTATTTATTGAATACTTACTATGTGCAGAGCACTGCACTAAGTGCTTGGAATGTACAAGACAATTATTATTATTCTGAAGCTGGCAGAAGTGGGTCCTGCTCCTATGGTCACTTGAAAAATTCTGAGTCACTTGGAAAATCGAGGTAACCATGGGCCATGACAGTGACTAGAGGGAAACATGCAATCAAACTAGAATGATTGAAGTAGAAACAGCAATCTGAAGAGTGTGGGTTTTCTGGACAGATATATTCTGGACTCCTGGTCCCATATCTCTAGGGTCCTGGTCAGTGGCTTGTGTTTGGCTGAGCAGTTCCCCAAAATGTGTTTTCTACAATTGTTGCTTTGAACAGTTCCATCTCCAAGCCAAGGAGCTCCTAAGAGCCAGGGATGAGATAAGATCTTGGAGGTAATTGAAATAGGGTATTTAGGTATGGTATTTATTAAGCACTTTCTATGTGCCAGAGACTATCCTGGGTGAGCAGGTAGATGAGGATCTTACATAAGACTCCAAACCTAAGAAATAGAGAAAGTACCTTATTCCCATTTAACATGTGAGGAAATTGAGGCACATAAAAGTTAAGTGGCTTGCCCAACAAACCTAAACAGGCCAATGACAGAGTGCAGATTAGAACTGGGGTTTCATTTTCCTGGTACCATACTTTTGGGATGAAAGTAAAGGAACACCTGCTTCTCAATTCCCTTTTATCCCCATTCTGTTCTAAGTTCTTTGGGGAACCCACATGATCCCATCCAATCAACCAATCAATCGTATTTATTGAGCACTTCCTGTTGGAAGAGCACTATACTAAGAATTTGGGAAACAATATAACAGAGTTGGTAAACACGGTCAATGCTCACAACAAACTTATGTCTAGGGGTGAGACAGACATTAATATGAATAATTAAATGAAATTATAGATATGTACATGATTGCTATGGGGCTGAGGGAGGAGTGAATAAATGAATCAAATCCTAATGTAAGGGTGATGCAGAAGTGAGTGGGAGAAGAGGAAATAAGGGTTTAGTTGGGAAAGTCCTCTTGGAAGCAATGTGTTTTAAATAAGGCTTTGAAGGAAGGGAGAGTGAATGTCAGATATAAAGAGGAAGGGGAGTTGCAAGTCAGAGGAAGAATGAGGGTAAGGGGTCAGCAGCAATATAGAGGAGACAGGTAAAGTAAGTTGGAACCCATGATCTTAGAGAAGCAGCATGGCTCAGTGGAAAGAGCACGGGCTTTGGAGTCAGAGGTCATGGGTTTGAATCCCGGCTCGGCCACTTGTCAGCTGTGTGACTTTGGGCAAGTCACTTAACTTCTCGGTGCGTCATTTACCTCATCTGTAAAATGGGGATTAAGACTGTGAGCCCCACGTGGGACAACCTGATTCCCCTGTGTCTACCCCAGCACTTAGAACAGTGCTTGGCACATAGTAAGCGCTTAACAAATACCAACATTATTATTGAGTTAAGTGTGTGGGCTGAGTTGCAGTAGGAATCAGGGAAGTGGTGGGGATGGGCTAGGTGATTGAGTGCTTTATAGCTTTTTTAAGGAGTTTCTGTTTGATGAGAAGGTGGATGGGCAATCATTGGAGGTTCCTGAGGAGTGGGGAAACATGGACTGAATGGTTTTGCACAAAAATTATCCAGGAAGCAGAATGAAGTATGGAGAGAAGTGGAAAGAAACAAGAGGCAGGAGGGTCAGCAAGGAGACTGATGCAGTAAAGTAGGATAGGATAAGTGCATAGATTAACATGGTAGCAGTTGGGATAGAGAGAAGAGGGCCGATTTTAGCAATGTTGTGAAGGGTTAACTGACAGAATTCTGTGAGAGATTGAATATATGGGTTGAATGTGAGAGATAAGGATAATTAGGTTAAGGCTCATATGATGGGGAGAATGATGGTGGGGCTGTGTACAGTGATGTTCCCACTGGTCGGGGGACAGGGTTTAGGTGGGAATGTGAGGGGTTCTGTTTTGTACATGTTAGGTTTCTCTCCCTGAAGAGTAATGTTAAGCCCTCTGATTAAAACCAATCACTTTGCACTTGTAATGATTAAAGAAACAATCTTTTACAGCACTGAACCTGCTCTACATCTAGATATGCCTGTCTACTTGTTTTGAATTGTTGTCTGTCTCCCTACTTCTGGATTGTAAGCCTGTTGTTGGGTAGGGATTGTCTCTATTTGTTGCCAAATTATACTTTCC
Source organism: Ornithorhynchus anatinus (assembly GCF_004115215.2). NCBI lineage: Eukaryota > Metazoa > Chordata > Mammalia > Monotremata > Ornithorhynchidae > Ornithorhynchus > Ornithorhynchus anatinus. The sequence continues at coordinate 109,910,947 of NC_041729.1, read as the reverse complement.
AAGTGCTTAGTATGGTGCTCTGCACACAGTAAGCTCTCAATAAATATGATTGAATATGCTTTGTATAGAAAATATATCAATCTATTAATTGCAATAATTGGGGTATTAAGGGCTTACTGTTTGCCAAGTGCTGTACTAAGCATAGTGGTTGGTATAAAACAGTCAGATGAGGCACAGTCCCTTTAAATTCCCAAGATTCATTGACTAAGAGAAAGGTACAATAGGTATTTATCCCCATCTTTTCAGTTGAGGTAACTGAGGTCCAAAGAAGTCCGGTGCCTTGCCCGTGGTCACACAGCAGGCAAATGGCAAAGCCAGCATCAAATCCCAGGTCCTCTGATTCACAGGCCTGTATACTTCCACTAGAACATGCTAAAATGCTTTATCTTTGATGAGGCTCTTGCTAACATAGATATTCCTTTGAATACTCATTACCTAGGAGTCTGTAGCTGCTCTTGCAGGCAATCAGGAGGCTGCAATTTAAATTGTTACAGAGACTTTACCTTGGGATTTACTCATCTAAAGGTGATCTTGCTGAGCATCCAGTCCTTAGGCATCCAGTACATTCAAAATGCAACTCTAGATGTCACTTCATCCATATAGGATCTCTATGATCTGGATAATGACTATGCTGCTGCTGTTGGGAACAGATGAGATCTGCCCAAGTGGGTCCTGCTAAAATATGCTGGTTTTGGTGGGTTGTTTGCTTCTGTTTAATGTCTCTTCCTTTATGAGTGGCATAAAGGGTCATAGACAGCTACTCATTTTTTCTTTCGTTTTCCAAGTTTTAAATGTTGCATTATCTCTTCAGCAGTCATTTTGTGCCTTTTCCTTTTTTTCTCATTTCCATCTTTGCCTTTTCTACATGAGGGTTACACCTCAATCCTACTTTTATTCGTTTATTCCTTTCAGTCTGTTGATATCATTTCAGCTCTCTGCTAGTCTTTCTCCTTTTCTGACCTGCTGTTTCTATTTGGCCTTCATATGTTCCACTCTGCCGTCTTTTCTTCGTACCCTCTGGACACAGTTTTTTTTTTTTCTCAAAGAACAATTTTAGCTGCTGTTTTCTTTGGAGGTTGAATTTGCATTTTGAGCATGCACCCGAGGGCAGAGGGTCCATTTCAAATAAATAAAACAAAAGGAATGAACAGAATTAAACTGAATTTAAGATTTAAAAATAGCTGGATAAATGGAATTCTTTAAGACCAGACTTTAAAAGAGACCAAGATGATTATAAACAGTCAAAAGCTGCAAAACTGAATTTGAAAAAAAAAAACTTATGTTCCAAAAAAACAGGATTTTTTTTTTTTGGTGGAAAAGGGAGAATAGGAGGAACAGAGGGGAGGGGGACTGTGCTCGTTCTGTTTGTACTCTATCTACCCCAACGATTAGTCTGATACCTGCTTAATCAGGCTGTAATTACTACCAGTAGTCCACACTGCTTTCTTTCCCAATAGTCACTTGTCAGCTGATTTCATGTTTGTGGGATCTATCTGGGATCTGTCTAGTGGAATTGAGAGTTGGATATGAGCTATTAACAAAGTGAAGTGATTTTTCTGGGCTTGAGGGATGAGATCCCTAATCCCCTATCCTTAATCAATTTTAATGTCTGTGTTCCCCTATAAACTCTAAGCTCCTTGTGGTGGGGTAGCAACTACCAACATATTGCACTGTACTTTCTCAAGAGCTTAGTACAGTGCTCTGCACAGAAGAAGCACTCAATAAATAGCAATGACTGCCATTGAGTAGGATAATTGAAATTTAAATATCAGCATGAAAACATACCTCCTATTCATTTACTGTATTCCAAAGTTTCTTTACTCTTTGACTTCACTGTTTTCCAAGTTTCTTTCATCTCTTCTAGTCACCCAATTTCTTTTCACCCCAATCTAATTTCTTTCAGGATCAGAACTTTACTTTCAGACCTGGATGATTACCACAGTGGTTTACTGCTGCCTATATCAATTTTATAGAAAACCATTCTGCACACATCTCCCCATCCTTCAAAAACTCTAAATAGTCTCCCATCCATCTTCATATCAAACAGAAACTCCTTACTATTGGCTTTTAGATACTCAATCAGCTCTGCCCCTTCAACCTAACTTGGCTAATCTTTATAATAATAATATTATAATTATTATTAGTTAAGTGCTTAGTATGTGCCAAGCATTCATTCATTCAACTGTATTTATTGAGTGTGTACTGTGTGCAGAGCACTGTACTAAGCATTTGGAAAATACAATTTGGCAGCTACTAGAGACAATCCCTATGCAACAATGGGCTCACAGTCTAGAAGTGGGGAGACAGACAACAAAACAAAACAAGTAAACAGGCATCAATAGCATCAAAACAAATAAATAGAAAAGCATTGTACTAAGCACTGGAGTAGATGCAAGATAATCAGGTCCCACAAGTAGCTCACATTCTAAATAGGAGGCCGAACAAGTATTGAATCCACATTTTGCAAATGAGAGCAATGAGACATAGAGAAGTGAAGTGACTTGATAAAGGTCATGCAGCAGGCAAGTAGCAGAGTCAGGATTAGAACCCGAGTCCTCTGACTGAGGTTCATGTTCTCTCCACTAGGCCATGCTGCATCCTCCAGACCAACCTACTCACTGTGCCTACGTCTTGTGTCTCTCACTGCCAACTCTTTGCTCATGTTCTCCTTACCCTTTTCTCATGCCTTCCTTCTGGTCTGTAACTCCCTCCCCCTTAATAGCTGGCAGAGCACAATTCTCCTCACCTTCTGAGCCCTGCTAAAATCCTATATTCTCCAAGAAGCGTCCCTTAACTGACCACTATTTTCCCTATACTATTAGCCCATCCTTCTGCCTTGCCTATCGACTGTACCTCTTAAGCACTTTGAAACTCATCCTCTTCCCCAGTCCCATGGCACTTAAGTTCATATCCCTAGTGCTCCTTTGCATATCTACCATTTATTTTCATTTGTTTTAAATGTAATTATTTTTCAAATTAGACCTACAATTTAGAGCTTACTATTTTGTAAGTTCCTTGGGGACAGGTATCACATCTACCAACTTTATTGTACTGTCCCATCCTAAGCATTTAGTACAGTGGTCTACACACATTCAGCATTCAATAAACACCATTGATTAATTGATTAAATTAGGATCTTTTCAATGATCAAGAAAAGTCACTGCCTTTGCAATAGAGTGTTTCATAGAAGGAGTGCAAAATAATATAGAGTAGTTAGGTACAGGAGATCAGGAAGAATTGAGACGGTCTACTCATTCATTCATTCCTTCAATAGTGTTTATTGAGTGCTTACTATGTGCAGAGCACTGTACTAAGCACTTGGAATGTACAATTCAGCAACAGATAGAGACAATCCCTGCCCATTGATGGGCTTACAGTCTAATCGGGGGAGACAGACAAAAGCAATAGCAATAAATAGAATCAAGGGGATGTACATCTCATTAACAAAATAAATAGGGTAATTAAAATATATACAAATGAGTGGATGAGCACAGTACTAAGTGGAGGGGAAAGGATAGGAGGAGGAGCAGAGGGAAAGGGAGGGAAAAGGGGGCCTAGCTGAAGGGAACTGAAGGGGGGGGCAGAGAGACAGCAGAGGGAGCAAAGGGAAAAGGGGAAGCTCAGTCTGGGAAGGTCTCTTGGAGGAGGTGAGCTCTCAGTAGGGCTTTGAAGAGGGGAAGAGAATTAGTTTGGAGGAGATGAGGAGGGAGGGTATTCCAGGACCGCAGAAGGACATGGCCCGGGGTCAATGGCGGGATAGGTGAGAATGGGGGGCGGTGAGGAGGTGGGCAGCAGAGGAGTGGAGCATGCGGGGTGGGCAGTAGAAAGAGAGAAGGGAGGAGAGGTAGGAGGGAGCAAGGTGATGGAGAGCCTTGAAGCCTAGAGTGAGAAGTTTTTGTTTCGTGCGGAGGTTGATAGGCAACCACTGGAGGATTTTAAGAAGGGGAGTGACATGCCCAGAGCGTTTCTGCAGGAAGATGATCCGGGCAGCGGAATGAAGAATAAACTGAGCAGGGAGAGACAGGAGGAAGGGAGATCAGAGAGAGGGCTGACACAATAATCCAGCCAGGATATTATGAGAGCCTGTACCAGTAAGATAGCCGTTTGGATGGAGAGGAAAGGGCAGACTTTGGCAATATTATAAAGGGGAGACCAGCAGGTCTTGGTGACGGATTGGATGTGTGGGGTGAATGAGAGAGCTGAGTCAAGGATGACATCGAGGTTGCGGGCTTGAGAGACGGGAAGGATGATCGTACCATCCACACAGTGATAGGGAAGTCAGGCAGAGGACAGGGCTTGGGAGGGAAGATAAGGAGCTCAGTTTTGGACACTGAGTTTTAGGTGGTGGGCAGACATCCAGGTAGAGACGTCCTGGAGGCAGGAGGAGATACGAGCCCGAAGGGAGGGGGAGAGGACGGGGCAGAGAGGACAGGAGGTTAGAAAATTAAAGATTCAAAACAAAGACAGACTTTAATGTAGATAGTCATTAATGTATTAATGAAGGGAAAGTTGGGCATATAGGGGAAGCATAAGAAATTTTGGATTGCTTGTTCCTCACAATAAGGACAGGTGTTCATAGTTGCAGTTTGGCTTAATGTATAGAGCTTGGGCCTGGGAGTCAGAAGGACCTGGGTTTTAATCTTGACTCGCCACTTGTCTGCTCTGTGTCCTTGTACAAGTCAATTCACTTATCTGTGCCTCAATTACCTCAGCTATATAAAGGGGTTTTATTATTATTATTATGGTATTTGTTAAGCGCTTCCTATGTGCAGAGCACTGTTCTAAGCACTGGGGTGGGTACAGCGTAATCAGATTGTCCCACGTGGGGCTCACATTTTTTAATCCCCATTTTTATAGATGAGGTAACTCAGGCACAGAGAAGTTAAGTGACTTGCTCAAGGTCAGACAGGAGGCAAGTTGGCAGAGCCAGGATTAGAACCCACAACCTCTGACTCCCAAGCCGGGGGTCTTTCCACTAAGCCATGCTCCTTCTCAACATGCTTAAGACAACGAGCCTCATACTGGTCAAGGATTGTATCCAACCTAGAGAAGCAGCGGGGCTCAGTGGAAAGAGCCCAGGCTTGGGAGTCAGAGGTCATGGGTTCAAATCCCAGATCTGCCACCTGTCAGCTAGGTGACCATGGGCAAGTCACTTCACTTCTCTGTGCCTCAGTGACCTCATCTGTAAAATGGGGATGAAGACTGTGAGCCCCACGTGGGACAACCTGATTACCCTATATCTACCCCACCACTTAGAATAGTGCTCTGCACATAATAAGTGCTTAACAAATACCAACATTATTATTATTATTATTATTATTATTATTATTAACCTGACTAGCTTGTATCTGCCCCAGTGCTTAGCACAGTGCCTGGCATATAGTAAGTATTAACAAATATTATAAAAATAAAAGAAAATAAAATGTCCAAAAAGACAACCATCACATTGGTCTTCCAAATATTCTGTTGCCATTGTCCAAGATGAAATCCTGGACTGTTACACTGTGGTTCTGGCTTAGGATGGAATCATATAAAGGTTTATGAATCCACAACTAGTAAGCCCATATATGGAATTTGATGAGCAGAGTCCAAGAAAGACAATTCTGTATTCTTACCCAGGGAGAGGAACTGTAATGATAAATGGGAGAAGAGGAGTGGGAGAGAAGGAAATTCCCATGAAGAGAGTGCCAATGAAAAGGAAGCTTAAAGCCAAAAGGGCTCTGAATAAAATAAATATTTCTAAAGAACACAGATGCCTGATTTGATTGGACCCAGGTGTTGCAAACCTGTCCCAGTCTTCCTTTACAGAAAGGTTATTCCTCTTGATTTGAGGTTGGAGCTACATATATTTGTGAAGTAAAAGAACAACTCCTTTAATAAAGGTCCAACAAAGTAACCCATAGGAGCAAGAGCATCTCAGAAGATAGGGTTTTCTTCCATTGATCCTCAGTATAGCCTTATTCAAAGGTCTGACCTGAATTCCATGGAGATTAGTGTAATACCAGAGAGAAATTCCATTTAATAAATAGTGTATGTGACGTAGAGACCGTAAGAATGTTAGTAAGAAAACCTGTTTACTGTGAACTCAAATAGGGATGCTTACATCCAGGATTATGATGTACAATTTGCAATTATTCTTCATTGAGACTATTCTCTGTAATCATAAATAAATGAACACATAGGTTTCATCAAAGCCACTCTTCCAGAATATGAAATAACATCAATATTCAATAACCTTTGAACACTCACTTCTGTATCTCACCCATATGGTGGATTTTTTTTTTTTGGAAGGATGGCTTTGATGAAACATATTTCATCTTCCTCAACCGGCAAATGCACATTTATTGGTTGAGGATGTTACGGCTGCTGCGAGTCTTGAAACAATTTGCAAATGCCCATTTCAACATGCCTATATGGAATTCAAATATTTGAATACTGAATAGCTAAGATGATGGAAAATAATTCTATTAAGATTCCTGATAAGAAAGAGGTTTCAGAGAGATAGTTTTGAATCTGTTAACTACATTTCTCATGAACTACACTTTACCTCAGAAATACAGTCACTGCCAAAATGTAGGAATGCTGAAAACTAGCAACATAATTACTTCCTTCTTCCTCTAGAAACTGTTCTTCCAGAAGATGATTTTTAGGTCAATCTTTTACCAAAAGTCTTGTTTTCAATTGTCAGTCATTAGAATGAATACTTTTTTGAGCATCTAATGTGTTCACTGCACTGTACTAAGATATTTGGAAAACATATAATAAAGTAGAGATGCAGTTCTTGCTCTGGAGATGTCCTCAATATAATGGAGTTGATGAGAACCCAAATAAAATATGTACCTTCTTTTATGATGTGATATGGGCTCCAGTGGGTTGTGTTGACTTTCTGTTGGTCGGGGATCGTATCTATCAACTCTGTTATAATGTACTTTCCCGAATGCATAGTACAGTGCTCTGCACACTATAAGCACTCAATAAATAACACTGATTGGTTGTTGACTGCAAGGTCTCCTGGGATATAACTTGCTTAAGGAAGGAGAAGAGGAAGGACATAACTAATTGTTTTCAATTCCACATTTCTAAAATTCAAACCATCAGCCTGTGAGGGAAACCATGTTTATTTCATTTAGGTTGTGTTGTTGCAGAAAAGTGGCTCTTATTTCCTGCAAAATGTTAAAACCAAGCCTTGAGCAGAGAAAGCTATGCTGCTGCTGCTGCCAGCATAGAATGTGGAAGCAGCTGATTGCTAGAGGAGAAGGTAGAGGTACTATTCCCTGCCTCTGTTCCTTTCTCCTTTCTCCTTTCTCAATATGGTTAGTAGTCACAAATGCCACCACTGATATTCTCAAATACATGCTGCTGTGCATTAAAGTTTTTAAAATGCAACACCATTTTTTCTGGAGATAAAATGTTCTCCATCTTCACTTTCCTTATTGTTTCAGTCACGATATGCTTTTTTGCATTGCTAGGATGGTTTGAGAAGAGGCTGCATTTCTCAAAGAAATGAGATTCTCCTGGCAATTCATCCCTTTTCCTACTTCTCTCCATCTCACAGTAATTCTCACAGTCATTTACTTAATTTTCATGATCACAAGGAAAGCCAACCCTGGCGCTAACTTGGCTTTAGTTACTTAGATATAAGCAGTAAAATGCCTTTTATTCAGAACCTTTACAAACCTGAAATTTTATGATAATTCAAACATGAATTACTTCCTCTCATTTTACTTGCTATTGGTGCCGAAGAATTACAGATTTTCATCTGAAGTAGGAAAGGCTCAATCTCTACTGTGGCTGTCCCTCAGTTAACCAATGGCAAGAGAAAAGACCTGTGGAGAATCTGTTGACCAACCCTCCATTCACCCATCTCCCTTCTGCATCATTTTTGCACTTGGATCTGTGATCTTTAGGCAGTTTCTATTCACCCCACTCTCAAGGCCACAGAATTTATGTATCTATAAATTATATATTATAAATTATTTATATTTATATCTGTAGAATGTAAGTTCACTATAGGCAGGGAATGTGCCTACCAACTCATTCTCCCAGAATTTAGTATAATCCTCCTCAGGACTGTCTTCCACATTGTCCACCACACCCTTCTCCTGGAAGTATTATCCAACTTCAGCATCACTGACAATATCTTCTCCTGGTTCTCCTCTTATAATAATAATAATAATGTTGGTATTTGTTAAGCGCTTACTATGTGCAGAGTACTGTTCTAAGTGCTGGGGCAGATACAGAGTAATCAGGTTGTCCCATGTGACGCTCACAGTTAACCCCCATTTTACAGATGAGGTGACTGAGTCATAGAGAAGTTAAGTGACTTGCCCACAGTCACCCAGCTGACAAGTGGCAGAGCTGGGATTTGAACCCATGACCTCTGACTCCCAAGCCCGGGCTCTTTCCACTGAGCCATGCTGCTTCTCTCTCGATGCTCATTCTCAGTCTCTTTCTCAGGCTCCTTTTCTGCCACCTCCTAACTTTGGTGTCCCTCAAGGTTCAGTTCTGGATCCCCAGCAATTCTCCATCTACACACAGTCTTTGGGAGAACTCATTCACTCCTGTGGCTTCAACTACCACTTCTATGAGGATAATACCCAGTTCTACATCTCCAGCCCTGATCTCTCTTCCTCTCTGGAGTCTCAAATTTCCTTTTGCCTTTAAGACATTTCTACTTGGATGCCCTCCTCTCAGAACTCCTTATCTTCCCACCCAAACCCTGCCCTCCCCTTGATTTTCCCATCACTGTAATTGGCACCACCATCCTTCTTGTCTCACAAGCCTGTAACCTTGGAGTCACCCTTGATTCCTCTGTCTCATTCAACCCACATATTCAATCCATCACTGAACCCTGTCGATTCCACCTTCTCAGCATTGTTAAAATCTGATCTTTCCTCTCTATCCAAAATGCTACCACGTTAATCCTATCACTTATCCTATCCCACCTTGATTACATTAGCAGCCTCTTTGCTGATCTCCCTGCCTCCTTTCTCTCCATAGTCCAGTCCATACTACACTCTGCTGCTCAGATGATTTTTCTATAAAAATGTTCAGGCCATGTTTCCCCTCTCCTCAAGAAACTCCAGTGGTTGCCCATACAACTCCACATCAGCAGAAACTCTTCACTATTGCATTCAATCACCTTGATCCTTGCTACTTTCCTACCACAACCCAGCCCTCACACTTCATTCCTCTAATGCTAACCGTCTCGCTGTGACTCGATGTAGTCCATCTTGCCACTGACCTCTCGCTCATATCCTGTCTCTGGACAGGAACACTCTCCCTCCTCATATATGGTAGACAATTACTATCCCCCAAACTCAGTCTTATTGAAGGCACATCTCTTTCAGGAGGCCTTCCCTGACTAAGCCCTCCTTTTCTCTTCTCCCAATCCCTTCTGTGTCACCCTGACTTACTCCCTTTATTTATCTCCCCTTCCAGTCCCACAATATGTATGTACATATCTGTAATTCATTTATTTATATTAATGCTGTCTCCCCCTCTAGACTGTCAGTTTGTTATGGGCAAGGAATGTGTCTGTTATATTGCATTCTCCAAAGCTGTTAGTACAGTGTTCTTCACCCAGTAAGCACACAGTAAATATTAATGATGAGGAGGAGGAGAAGGAGGAAGACAGTCAATAAGAGAGAACAGTGGGAGAGCAGGAAAATAAGGTTAAACATAAAGGAGTGACCCAAACATGGGTTTAGAGATACGGAGATCCACAGCTATAGCATTAGAGCCCTATGTGGGACAGGGACTGTGTCTGATCTGATTGTTTGAATCTATCCTGATTCTGAACTTGACACATAGTAAGTGCTTAATAAATACCACATATAAATATTACAATTAATAATAATGATAATAGTGATCATAATAATGATGATTTACAGTTTAAAATTTCCCCTGTCTAGAATTCATTCCGTTTCAAATCTGCCCAATTACTACACTCCCCAGTTTGAAGTGTTTCCTGAAATCCACCTTTTCCAAGAAGAATTTTGGGATTTACTTTCCCCCACCCATGTTTGAATGACCCAAAAGCCACCCTTACCATTCATATATACTGTATTGATATTCATTTACTCTAATTTTATAATGTAATTTTTTCCAAGCAAATGTAACCTCTCCCACTAAATTGTTCTATTTTTTTTTTACTGCAATGAATTTCTGACATTTCCAACATACTCCAGTAAATTTTCAGGATTACAGAAAAACTTAGAAATATATACGCTATCTGTGCAAGTGCCTTTAGAATCCAAGATAACTTTTATTTCCTACTTACTCTGTAAGTGATCTATTTGTTTATCCTCATGAGCTGGTGCTTCTTTTAATGCTTCTAAGTTGTTTTAGTTGTTGTAAACTCATGTGGGCAGGGAATTTGTCTATCAACTCTGTTGTATTCTCCCAAGTGCCTAGGTCAGTGCACTGCACATGGTAAGTGTTCAAAAAATAACACTGATGATGATTATGTTATTTTCCTATGAACAGCAATAGAGCCTTTAGAGTGTAATCTACACTAGATGGTAAACTCCTCCGCTAGACTAAAAGATCATTGTGGGCAGGGACTATGTCTACCAACACTATTGCATTATACTCTGCCAAGCTAATACAGCAGTCTCCTCACAATAAACACTCAATAAATGCCATTACTTGCTTAATCAGATATTTATTCATTTTTCAATAATCTAACCACTCTCAACAATATCTCTGTTGTCTCTCTTTACTCCCACTATTTGTATTTTTTATGATATTAGTTAAGCACTTATTATGTGTCAGGCACTATACTAAGTACTAGAGTAGATACAAAATAATTGAGTGGGACAACGTCTCCATACCACGAGGGGATCACAGTTTAATTAAGAGACAGTAGGATTGAGTCCCTATTTTACAAATGATGTAACTGAGGCTCAGAGAAGTTAAGTGACTTCCCCAAGACAAGTGGCAGAGCTGAGTTTGGGCCTGTGCTCTTTACATTAGACTACATTAGATTAGATAATGTCCCCCCTTTATACTGAGCCCCTTACATTTATTGCATGTTCCCAAGCACTTAGTACATCGTACTATTCACAGTAGGCATTCAAACATATTACTGATGATGGTGATGGATTTCTCATCATTAGTCCAAAATACTGAGTGTTTACTGTGTATTAAATCTTGCGTACTACAGCAAAAACTGTTTGTCTGCATTTCTCCTTCTCCATGTATGGAGTTTTATGTAGTTTCATTTTCTGGGTTCTTCTTTACAATAAATAAATTGGCTTTGAAGAGCTTTTTTATGGTATTATTAAGCACTTACTATGTGTGAAGCACTGTTCTAAGATCTGGATTATATGTAAGATAATCGGGTCAATCATAGGCCCTATCTACATGGGACTCACAGTCTAAGTAGGGGGGAGAACAGACATTGAATCCCCATTTTGCAGTGAGGAAACTGAGGGACAGAAGAGTTAAATGACTTACCCAAGGTCCCACAACAGGTAAATGGCAGAACTGGAATTATAAATATGTTCTGGTATTCAGGCTTGTGCTTTATCCATTAGGCCCCACTGCTCTATCAATCAATAAATGGTATTTATTGAGCCCTTAGTAAGGGCAGAGCACTATAATGAGCACTGGGAAGAGAACTTTCCCCATTACATTTGGTACACATGTTCCCTGTCCACAAGGAGTTTACAATTTAGTGGAGTTTACAATTTTACAGTTTTTTTTTTTTATAGAAAATATCAACTTCTAAACCAACTTTTAAGCATTATAAGGGGAAAAACACCAAAACACAAGCTAGTAAGAATAAAAAAAAATTCACAGCTTACATAGTAAATAAGATATGAAAGGCACTGTGCACTAAATTCCTTGCATAGCATATATATTTATGTTATATTTATAAGTTATTTATAAGTTTTTCTGTAAAATTGATAACTAGCTTCCTGATATAGTTATGCTCAAATGCCTGAAGTATGTTTGAAATGTCAGAAATTTTTCATAGTAGAAAAAAAGAATTAAAAGTCTTGAATGATGAACAAATATGATTGAAAACAGTAAATAAACTTCCTTCTACTATTTTGAACAGAAGAAAAGCAATGAAAAATAAATGCAAAAAGAAATAAAATATAAATAGAGAAAATAAAGATGACAAAGTATTAAAGAGGAAAACTTTATTTCTGTTTATTTCCACCTGTAAAGTATCTTTTATTAGTATCTGTGTTGTTTTTTTCTCTGGATACAATTATACAAACCGACTTTTAAATGTTTCTGCATGCACATTTCCTAGGCAAGGAAAAAGACGAACAAATTCTGTAGGTCAAGTCTCACTGCGAGAATGCCAAGAGACTCTGTGTCCAGTTATTTATGGTTTCAGATAATTGTACAGAAAATATCAAATTTGCATAGTGTGATTATTGCTGATTATTTATCTAGCAGTCAAAATGTTTCAGTAGTTCCTGAGATGACAGATTGACAAGTACTTAAAACTCATTCATTTTATGAAATTTGCATGTAATTAGGCAATAATGAAGGGGATGTTTGTGGACAGCAGATTATACTACACTATGCTGGAAGCAATTCAAATGCTTGACAAAGTGTTAACATTATCTTTGGTTTCAACCAAGTCTTGTACATTTGGTTCAAAAGCCACTAGAAGAATGAATTAAATTTGAGAGAAGTTCAGGATTCATCAGTCGATTAAAATAGTTTTGGATACTCATAGCAACTACTTATACATTATTCTCAAGGAGGTATAGGGATATTTAATTTTTCTCCTAATCATAAAAACTGCAAAAGCTAGAGACTTCTTGCAGTCATGCTATATGAACATGCTATATGAACTCCTATCTAAACCTGAAGAAGTGAACTCTGATCCTCGAAAGAGCAGAGGACAGCATAAACTGAGGCCCATATAGCTTGCAGTTCCTACAAAACTGAAAGCTCTAAATCTTGGGATGAGTCACCCATGGCTGTGAAATCCTCCCTCCCCCATTCGGCACTGAAGAGTGAAGCCTGTAGCAGTCTGAACAATGATAGGAAGACTGTGGCTTTCAGGAGCTAAGAACTGTGGGATTGAGGGACCACCCTCTCCAACTACAGTTTTTGGTAGTTATTTTGTATTCTCAATTTAGGTTGTTCTCTCTTTAATTTACTCTTGCTATTGCTTGTAATTTGTCACCCAGTGGAAAGACCCCAAGACTGGGATCAAGGCCTAACTCTTCCCCTGATCTGCTGTATGACCTGGGAAAAGTCACTTAATCTCTCTGGGTTTAAATTTCTTTTTCCGTAAAATGGTGGTTGATAGACACGTAATAATAATAATAGTGGTTGGTAATAATAATAATGTTGGTATTCCTTAAGATCTTACTATGTGCCAAGCACTGTTCTAAGCACTGGGGTAGATACAAGGTAAACAGATGGTCCCATGTGGGGCTCACAGTCTTCATCCCCATTTTACAGTTGAAGTAACTGAGGCCCAGAGAAGTTAAGTGACTTGCCCAAGGTCACACAGCTGACAAGTGGCAGAGGTGGAATTAGAACCCATGACCTCTGACTCCCAAGCCCGGGCTCTTTCCACTAAGCCTTGCTGCTTCTTGTCGACTGTGAGCCCCATTTGGGACAGGTCCTGTGTCCGATCTCACAATCTTGCATCTACCCCAACGCTTAGCACTTAGTAAAAGCTTAATCATTGTGGCTCATTGGAAAGAGGACAGGCTTGGGAATCAGAGGACATGGGTTCTAATCCCCACTCTGCCACTTGTCAGCTGTGTGACTTTGGGCACGTGTCTTTAATTCTCTGTGTCTCAGTTACCTCATCTATAAAATGGGGATTAAGACTGTGCGTCCCATATGGGACAACCTGATCAACTTATTACTACCCCCAGCACTTAGAACAGTGCTTGGCACATAGTAAGTGCTTAACAAATGCCATTATTATTATTATTATTATTGTTATTATTATTATTATTAATCAGTACTATAATAACTATGTGTATGTGTGTCTGTTCTCCATTTAGATTATGTAAACTCTTTATGGGCAAGGGCTCTTTCGGTTATTTTGTTATATTGTAATTTCCCAAGTGCTTAGTACAATGCTCTGTACACACTAAGTGCTCAATATACACAATTGACTGTCACTGTCATTCTCTCTCATTCTTTATTTCTATTCCTATACATATACACACACTTTGAGTATGATGGGCAACTGTATATCAACTAAATACTTACCATATATAGACACTATGTATGCACCAAGTTTTTTCTAAATATATCTTCTATATTTACAAAATATTCATGAGCACAGGGATTCTGAATTTCCTAGAGGAAGAACAGAGCAACTCAGAATTGAATTGGTTTGAGGGAAAACATTCACTTTATTGCTTTCCCCAAGTTACTAATTTCCTCAGCCTTCCCTCTTCTCCAAGGGTTGGGAGAAAATTATAAATATCCTTTCATGCCCTAATGAGAGTCTGCCTCCTCACATTTGCCTTTGTGCAGGATGGAGAATCAGACTTATTGAGTAATAAAGAACTCTACCTAACTGTAGCTGAGCCACTAGGGGAAAGGTAGAAATGGGATATGCTCCCTTTTTTCTTTGAGTTAGGCTTTATTTATCCTGACCAGGATCCAAGCTTCAGATCCAGGCTCTGAAAAACAGCATTGTTCTTAAACTGCCTTCTAAAGAAGGACCTTTTTAAAAAATTTTCAAAAGGGCCTTTTCTGTTTTCCCTGCTTAATTCCACCCTGAACATTAAAGTTTCATTGACAAAAAGGGAGCATAGAAAATGCTCTCTACTCACTGGAGATGCCCTTTGTTTTTGAGGGGAATCACTGTGGTGTGGGAAGGGCATGAAGTCACTGACTGCAGCTTTCCCTTTAGTTATCTGATTTCCTAAATAAAAATGTCAGGGCATCAATTGACCAAGAATTTACCTGATGCCCAGCAATATCAGTAAAACATTGTTGAGGGTTTCTAAGAATCAAGAATTGTTGGGATTAAAAACTGCAAGTTTTCAAATCAGAAAAATCAGGAGGTGACTTGAAAATTGTTTGCTTTGTTTTTACTGAAAATGAAAGTGATTGGGAATTGTCTCAAGATTCAGGTGAAAGTGTGGTGTTTTGCCTTTTATTTTGATTGTTGGTCTGAGTCCTGGTGTATGTTTCCAACACAAAACTGATTTAATTAGCCTAAAAATTTGATTTGGGAACTCAAGAAATTCTTGCCATATCTATTATTGGGTTGTTAACTTTAAAAAACATTTTTTTGCATAGAAATAAAATTTCTGAATCTATTTTTTGTATTAAAAATATTTTCCCTTCCTAAAGGGTTCACTTCTTTCCATTCCATCTTTTCTTTCACCCATCAGTCCATCAATCAGTGGTATTTATTCAGTGCTTGATGTACAAAAAAGCTTAGTTGGTAAAGTGTTCCATTCCCACCAGGAACTTACAGTCTAGAGAGAGAGAGACAGACATTAAAATAATTTACATTTAAAGTAAAACAAGACATTAAAATAATTGTGCAAATTTAAAATAATTTACACAGTGCCCTAGGGCTGAGGGTGGAGTTTATTTCAAATGCTTAAAGGGTGTTGATCCAAATGCTCAGGTGAAGCAGAAGAGAGAGGCAGTAGATGGATTCAAGGAGTCAATGGCATGATAGGAAAGACTGAGTTACAATGAGTAGGTTGGTATTGGAGGAATAAAGTGTGAGAGTTGTGTTGTAGTAGGAAAGCAGTCAGGTAAGATGTTGGGGGACAAGCTGACTGAGTGCTTAAAAGCCAATGGGAAGACATTTCTGTTTGATCCAGAAGTGAATGGGCAACCACTGAATGTTTTTAAGGTATGGGAGATATGAACTTTTTTTTAGAAAAGTGATCCAAACAAGTGAGTGAAGTATGGACTGGAGTAGGGAGAGACAGGAGGCAAGAAGGTCCATGAGGAGGCCGATTCAGTAGGTAAGGCAGGATATGATAAATGCTTGGATTACCATAGTAGCAGTTTGGATGGAGAGGAAAGGGTGGATTTCAGCAATGCTGTGAAGGTAGAGCCAAAATATTTACTGACAGATTGATTATGTGGGTTGAATGAGAGAGATAATGAGAGATAATATCCAAGATAATATCAAGGTTATGGACCTGTGAGACGGGAAGGTTAGGGGTATTGTCTATAGCCATGCAAAAGATGAGGGAGGACAGGATTTAGGTGGGGAGATGAGGAATTCTGTTAGAACATTTTAGCTTGAGTGTCATTGGAACATCCAAATAGAGATGTCCTGAAGAAAGGAGGAAATATGAAAGTGCAGAGAGGGTAAAAGGTCAGGGCTACAGATGTAGATTTGGGGATCATTCATGTAGAGACTGTAGCTGAAGCCATAGGGGCAATATGTTCTTCAAGAGGGTTGGTATAAGTGGAGAATAGAAGGGGACCCAGAATTGAGCCTTGAGGAACTTCCACTGTTAAAGGGTGAGAAGCAGAGGAAGAGTCTGTGAAGAGACGGACAAGACATGGACAGAGAGATAGGAGGAGAAACAGGAGAGGACAGTGTCAATGAAGGTAAGATTAGGTAATTTTCCAGGCAAAGGAGATGGATGATCCACAGTATTGAAGGCAGCTGAGATGTCAAGGAAGATTAGGATGGAGTAGAAGCTATTTGATTTGCCCATAAGAATATCATTTGTCACCTTTGAGGAGAATGTTTGGGTGCAGTCAAGGGGTAGGAAGTCAGATTGGAAGGGATAAAGGAGAAAATGGGAGGAGAGAAAATGGAGGCAAAAGATGCAGACAACTCGCTCAAGGAGTTTGAAGAAGATGCTAGGATGGAGATAGGGTAGTAATTGGAGGGAGCCATGGGATCAAGGGAGGATTTTTTTAGGATGGGGATTCATGACCATGTTTGAAAGCAGTGGAGAAGAAGTCACTGGAAAGTGAATGGCTGAAGGTGGTGGTCAGGGAGGGAAGAATGGAAGGAAAAGTGGTTTAATAAATTACAAATCAGTGGGGTCGGAGGTGCAGGTGGAGAGGTTTGATTATGGGAGGAGTCAGGAAATATCCTCTAGAGATACTACTGGGAAAGATGAGACAGTCAAAGCAGGGGCAGGAGGAGGGAGGGACTGGAGAGGAGCAGGAGAGGTTTTAGTGAGATCACAGCTGATTATTTCAATTCCTCCTCTTTTGTCTCTCTCTCTCCCATCATGGAAACTAAATTGCATGTAGTAATGTTTGATGGTCAATGGACATATTGTAATTTGGAAACTTCTTGAATCAACCACCTGAAGTAAGTAACAGATGATGCAAAATTATGAGCAATGATAATGGAGATGCTTTCAGACCATAACAAGATTTGTAAATCTTTGGCTATATCCCAAAGCACTGAGCAGGGAAAAATATTATTGATAGCGGATCACAGTGGGGTTGATTCTAACCATGTGGAATAGAACAGTATCAGGCTGTGTTATAGAATCTGAATTTTATTAGGGAGGGAGAGAATGCCAGAAAAGGTTACTCGTGGTGATGCCTATGCCAGGTAGCCAAACCTTAGGGCTTTGGGTGAACCATTGCCAAAGAATCTGCTGCCAAACTCAAAAGTTGAATCAAGCAAGAAATCTGGTCTGCAGGCAGAAATGGGAAGAACAATGGGGAGCAATATTTCTACAGTGAGAATAGTAATATTCTAAACTGTTTGAGACTATCCAGATGAAGCATACCAAGGAATAGCTCATATGAATATCACTTCATATAGGTCAAAGTCAAAATTCAAAAGACAATAAGTAGTGACAATATTAGTTATGCTCCCACGATCTCAGAATGGTACTACTTTAACCAGTTATTCCAGTGGGTGTGTTCTGGATCTCTAAGACCTACACTGCCATACTTAGACATTCTGAAAGCTTAACAGTAGGCTACATTGTTTCAGGAGCTGATGTCCAATATGAAGTCAAAGTGAGAGCTCAGCTGTGCTCTTAGATACTATTTGTGCATGTGCACTCAGCCACCGGGGCTGAATTTCCAAGGTAAATATCATTTCTTGCCACAGACTGGAGAGAACAGAATCAAGCCCTCACCAGAGACCAGAATCAAAACCTCAGCAGCTACAAAGGATTTCATTTACTACACAGAAGCAGCAAAGGGCCTTCCAAAGTATTTACACATTGTTTACTGGAGATGTGCTTCAAGTTTGGGGCCAAACAGAGATAGGCCCAAATAAATGTTTATTTTTCGAGGTAATTTAAGGCTTGTGAGGGATGCCAGATTTGACAGCTTTGGAGGCTGAAGTGCTTTCCTCATTCATACAATTCATGTGGCCTAGGGAATAGCTTGCAGGCTCACCATGCAGGCAAGTCAGTGACACTGAACCTCGATAGGAAAGTGTCCTACCTGGAAGCAGATGGAGAGTCCAGTCTCTAAGGCTTTTGGATCAGCACTTTGGAAGAGAGCTAGGGATTTGTATCATGCTAATGGTCTTTCTTAGAAATCAGACACCTGTGGCCTAGCAGTGACATAGCACTCTGCAACTCTGATCAGGAAAGTGACAGACTTCTTCCCAGTTCACCGATAAGATAAGATTGGTGACACATAATAATAATAAAGATGGTATTTGTTAAGCACTTACTATGTGCCAAGCACTGTTCTAAGCCCTGGGGTAGGTACAAGGTAATTAGGTTGTCCCATGTGGGGCTCACAGTCTTAATTCCCATTTTACAAATGAGGTAACTAAGGCACAGAGAAGTTAAGTGACTTGCCCAAAATCACACAGCTGAGAAGTGGTGGAGTCAGAATTAGAACTCTTGACCTCCAACTCCCAAGCCTGTTCTCTTTACACTAAGCCACGCTGCTTCCCATAATGATGATATTTGTTAAGCACTTACTATGTTCCAAGCACTGTTCTAAGCATTGGGGAGATACAACTAATCAGGTTGACTTAATCTTAAATCTTAATCCCCATTTTACAGATAAGGTAACAGAGGCAGAGAGAAGTTAAGTGACTTGCCCAAAGTCACATAATTCAGTCAATCACAAATAATAATAATAATTATGGTACTTGTTTAGCTCTTGCTATGTGTCAAGCACTGTTCTAAGCACTGGAGTAGATACAATTTAATCAGGTTGTACACAGTCCCTGTCCCAAATGGGGCTCACACTCTTAATCCACATTTTACAGATGAGGTAATTTAGGCCCAGAGAAGTTAAGTGACTTGCCCAAGGCTACACAGCAGACATGTGGAGGAATCGGGATTTGAACCCAGGTCCTTCTGACTCCCAGGCCGGTGTTCTATCCACTAAGCTGTGCTGCTTCTCACTAACCTCCAGGGAATACATACATGCATGTACAAGTATATTAAGAATGAGAAAACAAAATTAATCCATCTATGGAACATAGCGTCACTCTCAGCAATACCAGTGTTCCATCCAGACAACGTTCTGATTCCAACAGTGGCACCAAAAGAATGAATGAAATGTATCATGGCTTCCTATATTTTTTAATGGTATTTGTTAGGCACTAACTATGTGCCAAGCACTATGCTAAGTGCTGGGAAGATAGTTAATCAGGTTACACATAGTCCATGTCCCACATGAGGCTCACAGTCTTAACCCTCATTTTACAGATGAGGTAACTGAGGCACAGAGAAGTTAAGTGATTTGTCCAGAGTCACACAGCAGACAGGTGGTGGAAACAGAATTGGAACCCAAGTCCATCTGACTCCCAGGTCCGTGCTTCATCCACTAAAATGACAATCCTCCCATGTTAGGGAGTTTCCCTCCTAAACCCATTCCACCTTTTCACTTTCCCATCCACTATAAATAACACCTTATCCTAACACCTCCTTTGTATTCCAGAAGCTAACAACCTTGAGAGTCAAATGCTAACTTGGTAACAGCTCTCACATTCGGTCCATGAATCAATACTATTTCTGAGTTTGTTTTTGTGTGCAGAACACTATATACAGTGTATGGAAGAGTGCAATAGAGTGAGCAGGCATGATCCTTGCCTTCAGAGTTTACAATATAACAGGAGAGACAGACAATATATTAATTGAAATAGGAGAAAGAAGGAAAATGGTTATATATATGAGTAGTGCTTAATAGAATATAAAAGATATATACAGAAGTGCTATGGGTGATTGTGAGTATGCAAGTGCATAGGTGGTGAGGAAATGTTGAAGTAGTCATTATCAGGATATAATTTGGCAAGGTTAGGCCCCCCAGTTTACTGGCCCACAAAGTGAAATCACCATTCTCCTGTAATGTCACCCACTGTATTTGTTGTAGACATGGCCTGCATTTATAATATTGCGAGAGTCTCAAGTTGTAGCAATATGGAGACTCTACAAATGTAAGGACATAGCAGTGTGGCCAGATGGATTCATTCATTCATTCAATAGCATTTATTCAGCGCTTACTATGTACCAAGCGCTTGGAATGTACAATTTGGCAACAGATAGAGACAATCCCTGATCAATGACGGGCTCACAGTCTAAATGGGGGAGATAGCAAAGCAAAACAGAATAAAACAAGACAAGACCAACATCATCAAGTTAAATAGAATCAAGGAGATATACACCTCATTAACAAAATAAATAGAGTAATAAATAATATATACAAATGAGCATAGTGCTGACGGGAGGGGAAGGGGGAAGAGCAGAGGGTGGGAGGGGGGAGGGCAGGAGGAGCAGAGGGAAAGGGGGGGCTCAGTCTGGTAAGACCTCTTGGTAGAGATGAGCTCTCAGTAGGGCTTTGAAAAGGGGGAGAGGTAGTTTGGCGGATGTGAAGAGGGAGGGCATTCCAGGGCAGTGGTAGGATGTAGGCTTGACGGTGGGATAGGTGTGAACGGGGGACAGTGAGGAGGTGAGCGGCAACGGAGCAGAGTGTATGGGGTAGGCAGTAGAAAGAGAGAAGGGAGGTGAGGTTGGAGGGGTCAAGGTGATGGAGAGCTTTGAGGCCAAGAGTGAGGAGGATTTTTTTCGTACAGAGGTTGATAGGCAACGACTAGAGGGAGGTTTTTGAGGAGGGGAGTGACATGCCCAGAGTGTTTCTGAAGGAAGATGATCCGGGCAGCTGAATGAAGAATAGGCTGGAGCGGGGAGAGACAGGAGGAAGGGAGATCCGAGAGGAGGCTGACACAATAATCCAGTGGGGATATTTTGAGAGTTTGTACCAGCACGATAGCCGTTTGGATGGAGAGGAAAGGGTGGATCTTGGCGATATTGTAAAGGTGAGACTGGCAGGTGTTGGTGACAGATTGGATGTGTGGGGTGAATGAGAGAGCTGAGTCAAGGATGACACCAAGGTTGCGGGCATGTGAGACAGGAAAGATGGTAGTGCTGTCCACAGTAATGGGGAAGCCAGGGAGAGGACAGGGTTCGGGAGGGAAGATAAGGAGCTCAGTTTTAGACATATCCATTTGCATATTGCAGATGGATAGAGCACGGGCCTGGGAGATAGGGGATCTGGGTTCTAATCCTGGCTCTGCCACGTATCTGTTGTGAGACCTTGGGCCTCAGTTTTCATTCATTCATTCAATCGTATTTATTTAGCGCTTACTATGTGCAGTACTAAGCGCTTGGAATGTTCAATTCAGCAACAGAGACAATCCCTGCCCAACAATGGGCTCATAATCGGGAACAGTTTTCTCATCTGTAAAATGGGGATTAAGATTGTGAGTCCTATGCCAGACTGGGACTGTGCCCAACCTGACAAATTTGTATCTACCCCAGCACTTAGTACAGTACCTGGCACATAGTAAGCACTTAACAAATACCACAATTATTATTATTATATATGTAGATGACCTAAACTGCAGCACAGTGAGGACTTTACTTAGCCCCCTTTATCACCAGTACTGTTGGATTATGAACATGTTGTTCATATGTTTCAGTAGTTTTCATCTTTCATCTCCCTTTTGTATATTATCAAACCCATCTTTCCTTATTCTTAGATTGTGAGACCCCTCTCTGGGGTGCACCTGGAGAGTTTCCAGTACTCTGCCAGCCTTGGCTACTGGAGGGAGAGTCAGGCAGAGGGCAAACCCATTCCATTCCCAGATTGACTAGTGACTAGCAAATGGAAGGTAATGTGCTTCAAGTTAAAACTCACCTGGGCTGGGCATCAGCAGCACAGGAGAGAGCCGAAGGCGGAGATTCAAGTTTACTGTGCGCAAGAAGGCCATGGTAAACCACTTCCGTAGTTTTACCAAGAAAACTGTATGGCTACGCTACAAAAACGATTGCAGATGGAGAGTGGGGCATTCTGGGAGAAATGTGTCCATGGTGTTGCTATGGGTCAGAAACGACTCGACAACATAAGACAAGATGGTGAGACCCTGGAAGGCCAGGGACTTTGCCTGTCGCTTAAATTTATTCCCAGTTCTTTGCATATTGCTGGCCATTAACGTATTACACTGCTGCTAGATATAAAATTTATTAGGGATGACCTCTTGAAGAAGATGTAATTTCAAGTGGGTTTTGAAAATAGGGAGAACTGTGGTTTGTTAGATTTGAAGCAGGAATTCCATGCAAGAGGAATGACATGACCAACAGATCAATGGTGGAATAGATAATGAATCAATCTGTGGTATTCACTGTGTGTGTGCTGTGTGCAGAACATTGTGCTAAGCATTTGGAAGAGTACAGTATAATAGAGATAGTAGGCATAATCCCTGCCCTCAAGGAGCTTATGATTTTATCCAAGCTTTGAAGAGTAGAAGCCTAATAAATACTATCCCAACTAATAGATTTTTTTTCCAGAGAATGCATGCTGAACATTAGTCTATAAGCTAACCAAGAGCAGGGCCTGGCTGTTTTATTTTATTCTCCCACATGACTAGAACAGTGCTCTTCACAAAGTAAGTGACTGATAAATACTAGTGAATCAATGAATGAATGAATTCAAGACCAGCCTGATCTTAGTTGTGATCGTAAAGAAGAAAACAAGAAAGACAAAGGATTATGGAGGAGGTGGACATGTCAAATCTTAGAGAAGGAAAAATAAAATCGTAAAGAAGAAAACAAGAAAGACAAAGGATTATGGAGGAGGTGGATATGTCAAATCTTAGAGAAGGAAAAATAAAACGTATCCAATAGATGAGGCGAAAGCAGCCAACATTAAGGATTCAACTAGAAAATCTAAAACAAGAAATGAAAGAATTATTTCAGAAAATAAAATGGCATGTTAAACTAAAGTAAAACAAAATTAATGAAGTAGCAGGATTTAAGTAAATTTCAAAGGCATCCAAAGGAAAATACATTGTAGAAATGTTCACAGAAAAGTGGAATTTAATGTCCAAGGGCCTCACATACTAAAAATAATAATAATGGTGTTTGTTAAGCACTTATTATGTGCCAGACACTGTACTAAGTGCTGGGATGGGTACAAGCAAATTGAGTTAGACACAGCCACTGTCCCATGTGGGGCTACAGAAATGAAAATCAGAAGATGGTTTGGTGTGGGGAGTTTCTGTAGTATACACAGAATAGAACTGGGTTAGAGGATGGGTACCTGGAAAACCAACAGGAAATTATAAGGACATTTTTTTTCAAATTTAAACCAATAGAGGACACAAATGAATTAAACTACTTTCATTTGTTGCACTGTGCCTCTCCTAATCACAACATGCCATGATTAAGAAAGATAGGAATAATTATGGGAAAGAATATCTGGATATCTTCAACAAAGTGGTTGAAAGCTGAATGTTGGTAAAGATTTAACTAGAAAATATCAATCAATAGGTACTTTGTTGCACAATCTACAAAGGAATTAACTTGAACAGCTCGCCTCTACACTGTAAGCTCACTGTGGGCAGGGAATGTGTCTGTTATGTTGTCTTGGGTCTTCCAAGCACTTAGTACTGTGCTCTGCACACAGTAAGTGCTCAGTAGGTACTGATTGATTGAAATGGAAAATATAATTCTGATAACATAGGTAAAAATGTGGCAAGGTGACTTTCTCTTTGCATAAATCATTCCTTGGTAATGTCAGGGTCTTTTAGAAGCAGCTTGGACCTTCTTAGACTTTATTGAATGCCCTACTCAGTAGCAATTTACTTCATGCTACTTTTGTGACCTGTATCTTCTGGACTTATTAATATCAGGAGTGACAGGAACCTGGAGGGTCTGAATGAATAATCAGAGCCCAGTATTTCTGATTATCTTTCTCATTCTGCTACTGGCTTGCCGTAAGTCTCAGCATGATGAATTTTGTAAGTAACTCTTCTCTGCCTAAGGATCTTCATCTCGAAAAATGTGTGAGTACACTGATAGACTCATCATGATGTGGTTGACTTGCTCAGTCTTTGTTCCTTAAGAGAGATAGAAAAACCATTCAGTATTTAAAATCATATTTAATAAGGTGAATAATGATAGCAAAACACAGGCCGACTATATAGCTTGATTTTAATGAGAAATAGAACAGGATCTACATTGGAGAACTAATATTTATCTTCCTCAGTATGACAATTATTGCTTTAAAATACCAAAAAAAAGGTTTTGTGGGGTTTTTTATTTGTTTTTTTTTCTTCAAAAAAAAAAAAGACAAGATGATGAAAGAATGATTTTTTCTGCTTAAATACCAATTAGACTGATTTGGGAAAAACTCCCAGTAGCCTAAAAAACCTGAAATTTAGATTTGGATGTGCAGGATGAAAAAGCATATTAGACAAATATTTCATTTAAAAATGTCTATTGGGAGCTGTTTCTAGAAATTTCAGCTTCCCCTCAATTTACTGCCTCTGGATGTCATCTCCCTGATCCTCTCCGAAAGGTACCTGCCACTCAGAATGACCTCCCAAGGCTGCCTTGAGTCATTTACATACTATAGTTTTTAGGCTTCCACAGCCTAATAGGAGTTCTGGAAGTCTTGGACCTCTCAGCTCACTGATCATCTTTCTTGGAAATGAACTGAGAGCAGACAACATCCTGACACCAGACTATCCTGACTTTTTGTCAGAAATGGTCCAGACACAGACTCTCCAGAGGAAGGATCATGGGTGAAGATGCAGCAAAGAGCACAAGGAATCCTCACCTTGCTAATATATATAGGATCAAGAAATGATGGATTCTTTGATTTTTTGGAGACCTTCTTTGATTTTTTTTTTCTACCAGTTGAAATATTTCCTTTATGGGATGACTAATAGGCTGCATCCTCTGACTGGGTCCTACAGGCAGAATCTTACTGGTGGGCATGTCTGCCAATCAGACTTGCATCCTCTGGTTCCCACAGACAGGATTTGTGTATGTGTGTGCATTATGATAGAGCTGATTGAGTTCTTTGAGAATCAAAGGAAAACTGCAATAGTAATAATATATTATCATTATTGATCACTGGTTTGATTAAGGACTGGGCTTAGCCAGATGTGAAGGAAGACAGACTTCCAGGTAGCAAAGAGGGTGTGATCAAGAGGTCAGAGGCAGAAGAGTTGAGAATGATGTGCACTGAGTAGGTAGGCTTGAAGCATAGTGAGAGAGACATTTGATTGAATGTTTAAAATTGATGGTCAGCGATACCATCCCCATACACACTTTAGAGGGAAACAATTCCTGAAGGGAGCAAATATAGAGATTTCAGTTCAAGTAGGTCTCTCAATATCGTGACTCAGCTTCCCTCTCATGCTAGCGTTTATGGTCAATGTATGCTCTTGAAGGTATTCATTCATTCATTCAATCATATTTATTGAGTGCTTACTGTATCCAAAGCACTGTACTAAGTTCTTGGGAGAATAAAATATAACAACAGACACATTCCTGCCCACAAAGAGCACACAGTCTAGAAGAAAGAGGCAGACATTAATATAAATAAATAGATAAATCAATAAATTACAGATATACACAAGATATTTACATATGTGCTGTGTGGTTGGGAGGGAGGATGATGATGATGATGATGTTGATATTTGTTAAGCACTTACTATGTGCCAAGCACTGTTCTAAGTGTTGGGGTAGATACAAGTGTTGGAGCTCACAGCCTTAATGCCCATTTTACAGATGAGGTAACTGAGGCACAGAGAAGTTAAGTGACTTGCCCAAGGTCACACAGCAGACAAGTGGTGGAGGCGGGAGCAAGTAAGAATAAAGAATGAAGGAGCAAGTAAGAGTGGTGCAGAAGGGAGTGGGAGAAGAGGAGAAGAAGAAGAGAAGGGAAGGCTTCTTGGAGGAGATGTGCTTTCAATAAGGTTTTGAAGTGGGACAGAGCAATTACTTGTCAGAATCCCAACGTAGAATCCCAACATAGTATAAAGTACAACTTAGAAGATCTATAAACTCCATTTAAGCAAGCAAATTCTTCCCAATTCCTCTAATAAGAATAATAATAATAATGAAAATGATCATAATTTTGGTATTTGTTAATTACTGAACTAAGTGCTGGGGTAGATATAAGGTAATCAAGTCAGACAGAGACCCTGTCCCAAATGGGCTCAAAGTCAAAATAGGAGGGAGAACAGATATTGCATCCCTATTTTACAGATGAGGAAATTTAGGCATGGAGTAAAAATTTAATTTAATTCCCTTTATTAATCCGACACACCCCTTTTCCATAAACACTTGTTTCAGGGTGTGATCCCTCATTGTCCCTTCCCCTGTAGTGTGCAAGCATTCTGGGCCTTAGATTAGTTAAAGTTCAGCACAGTTCAGCTAGTTCAGAACTGCAATCCTTTGTACTTTCTTCCCGGCTCTCCTTCAATCAGCAGCCTCCACTGAATTTCTGTCCAAGTTAGTTTTGAGTCTCTATTCAACCTGTGCCTTTGGTAGTCTTTTGTTTGATAACAGGCTGTTGCTAATTAATTTATTACAGTATCTGTTAAGTGCTTACTATGTGTCAAGCACTGTAGTAGATATAAATTAATCAGATTGGACAGAATCCCTGACCTACATGAGGATCACAATCCAAGTAGGAGGGAGAGTAGTTATTTTATGCCCATTTTACAGTTGAGGAACCTGAGGCACAGAGAAGATAAGTGACTTTCCCAAGGTCACACAGCAAGGCATTGGCAGAATTGAGATTAGAACAGAAGTAATCTAACTTCCAAACCCATGCTCTTTCTATTAGGGCACGTTGCTCTCCTTGGCATCAGTTTGCTACTTGCCTGGTAACAGGTATTTCTGCTTGATACAGAGAGGAATGAAGATTTTTTCAGAAATGAGAATACATGCACAGATTGACATTTTAGAAAAATAATTCAGGCAGCAGAGTGAAATATGGATTGGAAAGGGGAGAAGCTGAAGGCAGAGAGGTGGATGAGGAGTCTGATTCAGTTGTAGATTGGGATATGACAAATCCTTGGTCCTACCTGGAGGTAGTTTGGCTGGAGAGAGTGACCAGGTTTTGGAAATGTTCTGGAGAAAAAATCATAATTTTGCAACCTATTACAATATGGGTATTGGAAGGGAGGAAGGAATAAGGGATAATGCCTCAATAATGGACCTGAAAGATGGGAAAGATGATGGTTATTAACTCCATTCTGACATTCTTCTGCCTACAAGAAGCTCACACTCTAATAGATCCTCGCAAGATATATTCAGAAGTCACCTACAAAGAGGTGGTAATTGAAGCCAGTGGAGTGGATGAGCTTCCCAAAAGAGTCAGTGTAGAGGACCCAGAAATAACCTCTAGGGTCACCCACAGTTAGGAAGTAGGAGAAATAAGATATAATAATAATAATAATAATGATGACATTTGTTAAGTACTTACTATGTGCCAAGCACTGTTCTAAGTGTTGGGGTAGATACAAGTTAATCAGGTGCTCCCACGTGGGGCTCACAGTCTTAATCCCCATTTTACAGATGAGGTAACTGAGGCACAGAGAAGTTAAGTGACTTGCCCAAAGTCACACATATGACAAGTGGGAGATCCGGGATTAGAACCCATGAACTCTGACTTCCAAGCCCGTGCTCTTTCCACTAAGCCAAGCTACTCAGGGTCAATTTTTGTTTGTTTAAAAATGAGAGATTAAAGTGAGAACTGAGGCCTTTACTAAGATGTACTGTCAGCATGAATACACCAGAAATTAAGATTTAGGCAAGTCCCTAGATTGTAAACTTCCTCAGGGCAGGGATCATATCCTCCAACTCTACCATAGTGTACTCTCCCAAGTACAGTGATTTGCATACAGTAAGTACTTATAAATATCATTGATAGATTGACTGAAGCCCATATCTATTTGTCATGAGGCCTTCTAAACAATTCAGATCCAAAGTCAGAAAAAGAAAATCCTTGTGTGACATGTTTCTAACAAGCCCGTCCTTAGTTTTGACTGGATTCCACTCTTTCCTTGTCATTTGAGGCACAAAACATTCTGACTTTGCTCCTCTCCTTAATTTTCTTTCTTTGATTCACACTCCTCTTGTCCCTCACCTCCAAACATCTAGCTTAATAAACTGCAAAGGGAAAGTTAGTATCCCAGGACGTCTCCTGTATTTCAAGCAAGATCTGGGTCAAATTTCAGCTGAGACTTTTTAGTCACTCACAGATAATAATAATAATATTAACAGTAAACAATAATAGTGCTCACTTCAGGACCAGAGTACTATACCTAATCCTGAGGTATATATGAGAAAATCAAATGATATGCTGCTTGGATTACAATGTAAGTGGTAAGAAGAGCAGAATTTTATCTCTCTTTTACAGATGAGAAAACTAAAGGACTGATAGGAGCTGCCGATGATGGGACTTGGATTAGAACTCAGATCTTATAACTGATAATCCTATGCTCTTTCCACTAGTGAGTTGGAGGGGAGGATGCAGAAGGTTGGGGTCCCTGCGCTCCCGGGAATGTGTTCTCTCTAAACCTGTATCCTACACTTTTCAGCTATGTGACCTTGGCAAGTCACTTCACTCCTCTGGGCCTCAGTTCCCTCATCTGGAAAATGAGGATGAAGACTGAGCCCCACGGGGGACAACCTGACTACCTTGTATCTACCTTGTATCTGCTGAGAAGCAGCATGGTGTAGTGATAGAGCACAGGCCTAGGAGGCAGAAGTTCATGGGTTCTAATCCCGGCTTGGGCACTTGTCTGCTGTGTGACCCTGGGCAAGTCACTTCACTTCTCTAAGCCTCAGTTACCTCATCTGTAAAATAGAGATTGAGACTGTGAGCCCCACATGGGATGGGGATTGTGTCCAATCAACCCCAGCACTTAGTACAGTGCATGACACGTAATTAAGCACTTACCAAATACCATAATAATAACTATAGTTATTAATTATATAGTTATTATATGTAATAATTATATAGTTATTATGATTATTATTAAGCTTAATGCCTCCATCTTTCCCCTCCTTTCCCCTGCCCCTATTCCTGGTCCACATCTGGCAGTTTATGTGGCAATGTATATATGGAAGGGAAAGAATGGGACATTAATTAAAAGCTATTCAAGTCCGGGACCAGTACTTTTACTCTTTTAGTATGTTTCCCAAGTGTCTTGTATAGTCCTCATTTTCTTACCAAGGCACCTATTTCAACTCATAAGCACTTAGATATGCACTCTGTCCCCCTGCTCTTCGACACCATCATCACCTGCTAAAACCCCCACAGCACTTAAATATATATCCTTATACTCAATTGCTTCCTTTGCTTGTAATTAATTTTGGTGTCCATATCCCCTACTAAAATATAAGTTCTTTGAGAGCTTGGATTGAACGGACCTATTGTACTGTACTCTCCTGAATGCTCCATTCAGTGTTTAGCAAAGTAAGCACTCAATAAATACCACTGATTGATTGATTGATTGAATAGACAGTATAATATTCTAAATGCAGTGGATACCTCTCCATTGCCCTGCTGTGAAAACACATTCAGTACTCTGCCCTAAAACAGAAAGTCTTCACTACAGTGTCTTGCTCCCAATAGGTACTCAGTACTAGGTTCTGAACAAAGTAGACAATCAATTAATCCTTAGTATTTATTTAATTCCTATTGTGTATGATATACTAAGTGCTTTGGACAGTAAAATACAGGAAGAAGAAGATACTATCCCCTGCCCACAAGTAACTTACAATACAGCATGTGACTTAAGTAAAAGAGTACTGACTGCAAAACCACCAGAGTATATATATGATAATGCTAAGGGAAGTTGTGAGTGCAGAACTATTGAAGTCGTACCAAGGTGCTGAGATAAAAGTTGGGAGGAGGTGATGAAATATGGGAATGAAGAACAGTGACCAGTTTAGCTTGAGAGGAATGAAAAGTTCAAACTGGTGTGTGGTGGGAGAAGGGAATGCAAAAGTAGGAGGGAAAGAGGTGACTCATAGTGTGCCTTAAAGGTAATGGTCAGGATTTTCTATTTGATGCATAGAGGAATGGGCAACAGTTGGAAGTTTTGGGGAAGGGGGATGTGCATTGAATGATGTTTTAGAAAGATGATCTGAGCAGCAGAATGAAATATGGATTGGAATAGAGGAACTGAAGGCAGGGAGACGGTGAGAAGTTTGATGCAATATGACAAATGTCTGGAACAGGGCAATGGTTATTTAGATGAAGAGGAATGGGAAAATCCTAGAAATGATGGGGAGCAGGATCTGATAAGATTTTGTAACATACAAATATGGGGGTTGAAAAAGAGGAAGACTCAAGAATAATGCCAAGGTTACATGCTTTGGAGAATAATGGTGATGTTAACTGTAATGAGCAAATAAAGTGGAGGACGCGATTTGGGAAGCAAAATAAGCTGTTTAATGCTAAGTATGAAAGCCTTGTATAGGGTCTCAGGAGAAGCCAGAGTAACTTCATATAGTTGTGTTGCTTACAATGACTCAGAAATATTTTCTTTCCTCTCTCAAACATTCAATCACAGTATTATTACCTATCAACCTCAACACTACCCATGCAATAAATGAATCAATCAATCACTAGTACTTTTTGAGTTTTTAATTTGTGAAAAACACTGCCTTAAGCCCTTGGGAGAATACAATAGGCACAATCCTTGTCCAAAAATTTCTTCTTCTTGTTTTTCAGATGCTGTTGAGTCATTTCTGATTCATACTACTTTATGGACATTTATCCATAGAGTTTTCTTCATAAAAATACAGAAGTTGTTTACTATTTTCTTCTGTGCAGGAAAAACTTAAAGTTTTTGCTGTTGTCTTTGATCAACATTTTCCTCACTTTGACTATTTCTCATCCGCTGCTGCCCAGCACAGATGAATCAACTTTTTCTGATGCTTCAGCTTAGATTCTTCAGTTTAGACAATATGGGTAACACTGATGAGAGAGTATCTCCCAATGGCATAACTCTAAGCTTCACAGGGGTATGCTAGCTCTCCTGTGACTGCAAAGCATTGATTCATAGGAGGGCCTCAAGTACCTTATGGTCTAACATAAGACTCAGAACCTAAAGAATATTACAGACAGGGGGAAGCGTTACCTCTCAGGGTCACACCTGTAGAATTTCCAGTACTCTACTTGTCTCGACTATGGGAGGGAGAGTCAAGCAGAGGCATATCCATTCCATTCCTAGCTTGGGCAGTGGCTAGTGAGTGGAAGGCAATCTTCTACAAGTCAAAACTCACCTGTGCTGGGCAGCAGCTGCAATAGAGAGAGTCGAGGGTGGAGACTCACATTTACTGTACAGAAGGAGGCAGTGGTAAATTGCTTCTGTATTTTTACCAAGAAAATTCTATGGATACACTACCAGAATGAATGGAGGTTGGGGTGTTCTGTGAGAGATGTGTCCATGGCATCGCTATGGGTCAGACACGACTCAACAGTAAAATACAATAACAACAACAAGGGGGAAGCAACAGTCTATACAGGTATGTAACCCCTCCCTTAGATGCAATTTCACTCAATCAGTGTTACAAAGTTACCATGCAAAGCACTATATTAGTGTGTGGAAAAATAAAAGAGAGAAAGTAGATACAATCCTTGTCCTCGAGAAGTTTACACCATAGCAGATGTTTTGTTTCAGTGATCAAGCACAACTAGACTAAACTAAATCAGGAATGATAGATAGTATAGGCATCTTCTTACCACCTTGAAGAAACATGCTTTTGTCTCTGCCATCCTGGTTGTTACCCATCCCATGAAGTCACATGTGGATCTGTGTTGAGGATGGGAATATGAGAAGTAGCATGGTGATGTGGATAGAGCTCAGGCCTAGGAGTCAGAAGGTCATGAGTTCTAATTATGTCTCTGCCACTTGTCTGCTCTTTGACCTTGGGCAAGTAACTTTACTTCTCTGTGCCTCAGCTACCTCATTGGTAAAATGGGGACTAAGACCGTGAGGTCCATATGGGACATGGACTGTGTCCAACCTGATTTACTTGTATCTAGCCAAGCGCTTAGTACAGTGCCTGTCACATAGTAAGTGTTTCAGAGGTACAATAATTTTAAATGCATAAGTGTTAGGAATGGCTCTTTTAGTTGATAGAATGAAAAGTGTTGACAATTAAGCAAGACTTTCAGGATAAGGCAGACACTGCAAAGTGCTGATTCCAGATCCAAAGGTTTTGGAAGGTGGAAATAAAAAATAAAACCATTAAAAATAGTTTAGAACACTTTGAAATATATGAACAAAATAATTCTGGTCACATGGCATAGAGAAGAATGGCAGAAAAATAACATTCTAATTTGTTCTTATGCACGACTGCCCCTTGAACTAGCTGCTATTTGGAAGGTAAGAGCTTAGTAGTAAGTGCTTACTGTGTACTAAGCACTGTACTAAGCACTGGGAGAAAATATTTAGGTGGGAATTAAACACAGTCCCTGTCCCTAATTTGTCTAAGAAGACTTCCTGGAGGAGATATGATTTTAGTAGGACTTTGAAGATGAGCCGAATGCTGGTCTGTCTGATATATAGGGGAAGTGAGTTCCAAGCAGGAGGGAGAGTGTGAGCAAGAGGTTGGAGGTAGGTGAGTGAGAGTGAGGGACAATGAGTAGGTTGATGTTAGAGGAGGTAAGAATTCAAGTAGGGTGGTAGTGAGAGGAGTGAGAATATTTAGGGGAAGAAAAGAGGCTGAGTGTCTTGAATCTGTTGTATTGTACTCTCCCAAGCATTTAGTATGGTCTTTACACACAGTAGGCTCTCAATAAATATGATTGAATGAATTAATGAATGATGGTGTACTTGAAATCAGAAATCAGAAATTTGTTTGTTTGGTGAAGTAATACTGGTAAACTCATTGCCTTTGCCGCTGAGCCGGAAATGCCAGACAATGAAAAATAGAATGAATAGAATAGAATGAATGTATATATTCACAGATTTCTGGAAGTTTTTCATTAATAATCAAGTTTTTGAAAGATAATTCCCAGAATGTTATAATGTGAGATCACAGGTAAATTTTCTTTCAGAATTTCTGGATAGAGCTTATAAACTCCTTGAAGTCAGGAATAATATCTACTTCATTATACTCTCCTAAACTATTCAGTACAGTGCTCTGTCCCCAGTAAACACTCAGTAAATATCATTGATTGACTGGTTGAGTTACCAAAATATGAAAGGAGAGGTTTTTAGTGATTTAGATGGTAAAGGATTAGAAATGCATTTATCAAAACCAGCACACTGAACATTTGCAACTCAAACATGCTGCTATAAGATTTTACATCTACAGATTGACATGAATTAAAACAAAGTCCTAATTTAAAAGCTTTATTGTTTTTCCTCTAGAACCTATTCATTTTGGAGTTTTACTAGTGCATTTTAGGTGGTTATATATTAGTCTCATTAGAGAGAAATCTGCTTTTTCCAGTGGCTGTGGATGAAGCATGAATTATAATTTCAAATTTGTTGAAGGTGTTTTTTTAACACAGTTTATCAGCCAATTCTAATGCATTTTTACTCCATTTCCTACTGGTTCATTTTCTTATATAGTATCCTGAGGAGTCTGGGGAGGAGGGACTGCATTTTCTAGAAAATGAAACTTTGGATTGATGTACCAATATCTAAAACCATGTAGAATTAAATGTAACAAGGCAGGTAAATGCAGAGAGAGAAATATACCAGCTAGAAGCTATGTTGATTCATCTGGCCCCAAAAGTTTTGCCATTTATCTGTACCTGGGCTTGAAACTAGATCCATCTAACTGGAGAAGCAGAAAAATGGGTCTTACACCTATTTGCTGTAGTTTTAAAGTCATGTCTACTATATTTCTCTTTCATTAAAATAATAATATCTATATTCACCAAAAGCTACTCAGAAATTTTGAAAAAAGACGCTACATTCAGATGGTAGTCAAACCTTTTCCAAGAACTAAATTTTGTATTCACCTCTGCCAAGATATTTTCTAGTCATTTGTCATTTACATAACACTGAGCAAGCAGTCAAGGAAATGTCCCAAACTACAAAAAAGCCTCTATAATAATTTTTGACACAGGGGACTTTATGGAGAAGTCCTTATATTCATCAGCTGCAGATTCAATGCACTTTCTGTTTGGCTAGCCATTTCCTAGTGGAACAGTGATATTTTATTTGGCTGGTAATAGCTACTTGCACAGGAGAGCAGTTGTATTCATGAAACTGGCTATCGGAAAGAATTTTCTTGCTTATTTTTCGTGTGTGTGTGTGTATGTGTATTTGTGCACATTTGTTTAATGATCTAAAACCATGGGTGCAAAACTACTTATTTGTCGGTGAGAAATCCCATAATTTACAATTTCTGTACATTCTTTTAAACTTCACTTTTTTTGTTAAACCTATAACAATTTTTGTTAGTTATTATTGCCAGAGCAATCAGTATCAGTGTTGCATCTTGGAAGAAAAGGCTGAACTGATAGAACTTTTGAAGACAAAAATGAAGAAACAAGTTGGGGTAATAGTGGAACCAGCAGGAGAAATTTCAGTTACAGAAAAATTATTTTGATATGGAAATCTTATAGAGAACTCTCCTTATAATTTAGTATCATTTTTAGGTCATCTTTCCCATCATAATACCATACAAAATGTAGTAGAGGTTTTATTGATAATGTGCCTTTAACAAATGGAACTTAAATGCAAACATTAACTTCTGTCCTTTAAAAATCTTTTTTTCTTTCTCTGCCTCTCTCACTCCTGTCTTTTAAACACTATTTAATTATCTCTGTCGAAGAGAAAATGATTGTAATAAAGGAGAACAATTCCCTCTTTTGATTTTTGATTCATTTTTATCCTCTCATTCAAGATAGAGGGAATATACAAAGTAATCGAGTATATAAAATGATTCCACATAATTTTGCTGCTTTTTAAGTGCCTGTGGAGATTAGCATGGTTTGATTTTATTTTGACAAGGGTTAGTAAAGTTTTTAAGAACAAAAGTCTGACAAAAAATGCTTTAAGAGCCTATTGATGTGCTACAAGAATGAATGTGTCAGGTAATTCTTAGGATTAAGCAATGATCTGTTAATGTAACTAAGTGAAGCAGCATAAAAGATATCCTCAGCAAAGATGGAAAGCATCTATCCATTCTCCTATCATTGCTGAACACTTTCCAGAATTGGAGTTTGAATCGCATCATCATTTTTTCCCTTTATTCCTTTTACTGTTTCTGAATACTTGAAATTACCAGAAAATTCTGAGACCATAGTCATTAAAATGAAGTGTGCCTTACTAATGGAGCTTTCAACTACTGCAGCTACTTTTAAAGGGGCACAAACACAATGTTATCGGGTGTATATTTAATTTGTTCAACTCTGGCGGGAAAAAAAGCCTTAGAGTCTGTTCTGTGAATCAGGATTGCATGAACCGAACAAGCTTTCTCTAGTTAAAAGCAAGACACTTTTCCTGGGGTGGGGTTTGGTAAGGGGGAGTCACGGCTGTTGCAAAGTTAGATGGGAGGCCTTCTCAGACAGCCACAGTCTCCTCATAAACTGCCACCTTGTGGAAGGAAGAACTAAGCTTTCTATTTTGAAAGACACTCTCTGCTTGTGTCTTCTGATTTCCCATGGGGCTATTAATTTAGCAACTGCCTAGAGTTCTCTCTTGGACTCTATATCATGTGAAGAGTGTTTAATTAATGATTCATCTGCTAGACCAAAGCCAATGGAAAGGGAAAGTAGGCTAGTGTTTAAATAAAGATTCTTGATGTCATTTCATCAGCAGCCTCGTCATTGGTATTTTACTGAGCACCATTTTCTCCTTTTTGCCCATTTTCAACAACTGTGCCCGCTTCTCAAGCTTTTCAGAAGTACTCTGTAAGTTTTGAAATCACTTAGATGAACGAATGATTTTGATAATCTTGCCAGTAAATGAACTGCCATTTTTAAGGTGGTCAAAAGGAAATGCTGACTGTATCCATTCTAAAGTCAAGAAAGCATCTTTCTCCTATATGTCTGCACAATCCAAATATTTTTACCCATTCATTCTTGTCTGTTCTGTACAAATGGAAAATATATTCCTAAAAAATAATGATATGTCCAATTATGTTAAATTACCCAAACAGATAAAGATAGGGAATTACAGAGCAGGAGAATGATCTTTCTGTGAGGTTTGTACTAGAGCACAGGAAGAATGATTCCATCCTGACAGCAGTTTTCAAAGCATTGAAGTCAGAGAGTAGATTTGGAAATGAGCATAAGTTCAGTGACCCTCTGTGGTCTGAACAGTAGGAGTGAGAAATCACAGCATTTCCTCTTTCTTCACTTCTCTTTCTTTACCCACCACAATAGTTGGTGGTCCCAGAATTTTTTTATGACCCTCTTTTTCCAGATAAATGAAATGAGTGCAGGCATTAATATGCACATATATATTGTCTTTAGGGTACAGATATGGTACATATTTTTTGAAATAGTTGCTCTTTGGCAACCGGGATGGAACCCATGTGGCATCACACCAGTTTCCTTTGTGCATTTTATTAGTGATAAAACTGCAAGTTTACCACTTGGGTCTGCTGGAAGAATGATAGGAAACTCAGCTTTCATTCTGACCTCTAATTTTCCTGAAATTTGTCACAACAGAGACTGAATTATCAAGCCTCAGGGAAAGAATTATAAATACAACCACATTGTGATGTCACACAAGAAAGGTTTGACCTTGTCATCTTGATCTGTTCTAAGACTGGTTTGGAAACTTGGAGTCTAACATTGATAAAAGGTTTAAGTAACATTTCAGAGCTTGTGCCTAAACTTATGCAAATATGAGTGTATGATAGATTTAGGCAATAGCCATTTGAAACCACATCCAGGAAGTGTAATGTTAAGATGTGCACATTTGTATATCCTTGCAGAGAACATTTTGAAAGTTCCAAAGGCAACATGGAGGCTCCTAGTGAGAATTTTTTTTGTTTTGTTTTGTTTTTCTGTAACTGGAGATCTCTTGATCTTTAAAAGGGACTTCCAGATTTCTTAACATATTTATTTTAAGATAGAAATATATCCATAATCACATCCAGATTTACAAAACATTGGAAGACTTTTTTTTCTTAGAGGTGAAGAGGCAGCTCAGATTAAATTAGCATCTGGACCCAGGGGAAAATGAAGGGTTTGAAGGAGCCAGCTGTTCTAATCCATTTCCGTTAGTCAGTGTCCAGTTTTCCTACCTTTTAACTTGATCTCAGAAGATGGGGCCCAATAAATTGAGTCTTGATGATACTTCAGGAAAGAATTTGAAAATCAGGCCTTTGGCCTCATCACATTTACTTTTCTCCTGAGAAACCCATCTCGCTATGATACTCTGTTACTCAGCCCTATCTGCATACCCTGATGCCACTGAAAAGCACTTGAGATACAATCCATTTTTGATGGATGGGTTGAACAGCTATTTTACTGATGCCATTCCAACTCAGAAAAGGAAGAGTAGGCTGCTGGAGAAAACTGTGAATTAACAGAAATAGTTAAAGGCCTAATAATGAAAATGTGTTATCTCAGTGAAGTTTTCTGTTGAAATGCTTCTGCCATGCTATGCAGAATAGTTTGGACCGTATCTGGAGTGCGTTGAACTTTTGTATTTCAGCTCATTATCTGCTTCATCATCCTGATTATCCTGAATGCTCAGCTCTTAAAGTCATGGTTCTGAAGGAAAGTGAGTTCTTCTCCTACTTGGACTGTGAATCCCATGTGGGACAGGGACTGTGTCCAACCTAATTAATTTGTAATAATAATAATGATGGTTTTTGTTAAGTGCTTAACTATGTGCCAAGCACTGTTCTAAACGCTAGGGTAGATACAAGATAATCAGGTTGTCCCATGTGGAGCTTAAAGTCTTAATCCCCATTTTACAGATGAGGTAACTGAGGCACAGAGAAGTTAAATGACTTGCCCAAAGTCACACAGCTGATAATTGGTGGAGCCAGGACTAGAACCCACAATCTCTGACTCCTAAGCCCAGGCTCTTTCCACTAAGCCACGCTGCTTCTCAACCCATACTGCTTATCTACCCCAGTGCTGAGAACAGTGTTTGACACATAGTAAGCACTCAACAAATATCATTAAAAAAAAACACCTAAGAACTTTAAGACTCCAGCGACTGCTCTGTTCTCCTCTGACTATTCTTAAATAATTATGACCTGCCATTTTTGTTATGATGAGTCCTGTAGAAGAGCTTTCTAATTTAGGAGATTAATCTACCACTTGGGGAAGATTTTCCTGCCTTTGTCTCAAATAAAGATTCTTTTCAATTCAAGATCACCTTTCCTGAAGTACATATGTCTAGATTTTGGAAACACTTTTCCAGGAATTCAAATCAAATTTTTCTCCCTTGGGTCTGAATTTCCATTTCTAAAACTAATGAATTAAAAATTTCCATTTGACATCTTTTTGAAAATGCAAAATAAAATCTACTGAGTGATCTAACAATAATAATAGTGCTATTTGTTAAGTGCTTATTATGTGTTATATTGAGAAGGAGCATGGCTCAGTGGAAAGAGTCTGGGTTTGGGAGTTAGAGGTCATGGGTTCTAATCCCGGCTCTGCCACTTGTCAGCTGTGTGATTGTGGGCAAGTCACTTAACTTCTCTGTGCCTCAGTTTCCTCATCTGTAAAATGACAATTAACTGTGAGCCTCACATGGGACAACCTGATTACTCTGTATCTACCCCAGAGCTTAGAACAGTGCTCTACACATAGTAAGTGCTTAGCAAATACCAACATTATTATTATTATTATGTGCCAGGCACTGTAGTTCTAGCGTAGATATAAGCAAATTGGTTTGGGCATAGTCCATGTCCCACAAGGGCTCACAGTCTTAATCCCCATTTTGCAGATTAGGTAACAGGCACAGAGAAGTGAAGTGACTTGCCCAAGGTCAAGCAGAAGGCAAGTAGCAGACCCGGGATTAGAATCCAGGTCCTTCTAACTCCCAGGCCATGCTCTCTATATACACTAGGGAATACTGCTCTTATGTATGTTTACATAAGGAGCTGGAACAGTCTTGGAGAATTAGGAACACAAGCCTGTTTGGATTCAGAAGGGTCAGAAGGAGAAATCTGTGCACGTAGTCATGTGCACGTATGTGGCTTCAGACAAGTGAGTACTACAGTAAGCGTTTTCCTCAATGCAGGGCTTTCCAAGGACACAACTCATCACTATTCCCATTACAGGAGAACTGAGGGCTCCCAACACAATGAAGCAGAAGGAGAATCATTTAACGGGGAATCAATGAGGTGGTGATTCAGTAGAATTGAGAGGTAAAAGTAGGAATTTCTGGAAGGAAACAGTGTTATTTAAATAGCCACCCCTCTCTCCACACTGTGGACATAGAACCTACAGTCAGATTCAAATCTCATCTCAGAACACATGGCCTGTTTTCTTTTTACTCCTTTGAAGGTTTTCTCAAAATCCCCATTCTGCAACCAGCATTTTTTGCCATTCAAAACAAAAGCCACATCAATTTTTACGGAGTTGGGAAAGCAAAATATCACCACCCTTAAATGAATCCATATGAATCTATGGAAAGGCTAATGTGTTCCCTACAGTTTCCAACCTTACTATTTTGTTACATAAAATTTGAATCTATGCTCATGCTCTTTTCTTCTTTCCTTGGTTCCCTTTTCCCCGTTCTTTCTACTTTTCCCTTAGAATACTCAGTACTCCGTGCCTGCCACTTTTCAACCTCTGTTAAGTTAATGCCTAGATATGTTTCAATTAGGTGATTCAGTTCCCTTGGTCTGCCATACCCACTATCTTGTTCCACTTTCTTGTGAAAATCAAGAGGAAAAAACAAACTCCTGTTGACGTTTCAGAGATATTCTCTTCCGTGGCTACAGATCTACAGACCTTACGGTTAGTTATTGTATATATTGGAAAGCAGAGAGGCTCAGTGGAAAGAGCACTGGCTTGAGAGTCAGAGGTCATGGGTTCAAATCCCGGATCTGCCACTTGTTAGCTGTGTGACTGTGGGCAAGTCACAACTTCTCTGTGCCTCAGTTACCTCATCTGTTAAATGGGGATTAAGACTGTGAGCCTCCCGTGGGACAACCTGATTATCCTGTATCTACCCCAGGGCTTAGAACAGTGTTCTGCACATAGTAAACGCTTAACAAATACCAGCATTATTATTAGTATTATTTGAGCATTTTCTATATGCGAATCACTGTGCTAAGGGCTGGTATACATAAGCTAATCAGAAAGAGTGCCTGTGTTTGATGAGGTTCACATTACAGGAAGTGTCGCCAGAGATAATATTACACTATATTGTAATCACCCAAGCACTTAGTATAGTGTTTCACATAGTAAGCATTCAATAAATAACCACTCATTGATTGAATGAGTAAGTATCTTTTCCCTATTTTACTAATGATGAATCAGGCCCAGAGGTTAAGGGACTTACCTAAGACCACACAACAAGCCTGTGGCAGAACAGGAAAACCATTATAAATAGGGACTTGGCAAGACAAAACCACAACTTCAAAACACCTCAAATGTATACCTTGCTGATGGGAGGATACACCTCACCCCCTTCTAAATGAAAAGCCTAGGAAATGTAGGTAGCCCTAATCCGTCTAAAGGAAGGATAAGAGTGGAATTCAGTAGCATTCTTGATGCTAAAGGAATACTCACTCCAAATGTTAAGTAATCAGAATAGGTGCCCTCCAGATCACACTCATTGTTACATCTTTATCGTAGCTCATTATTAGCAGCTTTATCCTTGAACCAAAGGATAGTTCTATTCCAAGTCAAAATCACTATTTTGGCTATAATTTGAATCACTAAAATGCTCCTGGGTTGAAGTCCCTGCAAAGACTTGCAAAGGCTAAGAAGAATTCCTGTCTCTAGATGCTGGTTTGCTATGCTTATCTCTGAGGAATAAAAATATGTCAATCATATTTATCAAGCACTTACTGTGTTCAGAGCACTATCCTAAAAGCTTGGGAGGGTATATATATACAAATGTTACTATATAATATGAATAATATAACAGAGCTGATAGATATTCCTTGCCCATGATGAGCTTGCAAAATAATAATAATAACATTTTAAGTGCTTACTATATGCCAAGCACTGTGTCTGGTGTGGGGGTAGACACAAGATAAGCAGATACCACATAGTCTAGGTAGAAATTAAAGCAACTTGCTCAAGGTTATACAGCAGAAAAGTGGCAGAGCCAGAATTAGAACCTAGGTCTTCCGACTGCCAGGCCCATGGCTCATTCCACTAGAGCATACTGCTCCTCCAGTGTGTTCAGTTGTGGTCTCTGCATTAGGAGAGCTGCAGAAATTGAAGAAGTTTTAGGGGAGAGCAACAAAAATTATTAAATGGTTTATTTATCTACTTCATTTATTTATTCATTAATAATAATGTCTGTCTCCCCTTCTAGACTGTCAGCTCATTATGAGCAGGAATAGGTCTGTTTGTTGTTATATTGTACTTTCCCAGTTAGTACAGTACAGTAAGTGCTCAATAAATATGTTTGTTTGAATGAATGAATAAATTTAAGGATGGAAAATAAGTCTTATGGAGAAAGCTTAAAGGGATTGAGGTTGTTTCACTTGTAAAGGGGAAGACTAAAGCATGAAATGTTTTTAACCAGGTTTTGGAGAAGGGAACTGATCAGATATTCTCTCCTTAACTTGCAGGAAGAGACTTCCATTAGAAATAAGAAAGAACTTCCATGCTTTTAAGGAGAATCAAACACTATAATAGGATCCAAAGGAAAATTGTGAACTCCTGATCCCTGGAGATCTTTAAACAGTAGGATTGGCTACCATCTGCTTTAATGCTTTAGATATGTAGATTTGATTTAGGCTGGGATGGGACCAAATTACCTCTTGGGGTCTCTTCCATCTTTATGAATCTAAGGTTTGAATTCTACAGGGGTCTGGGAGAAATCTTTTAAACTGCTGACATTTGCAAGCCATGAGTTTAGTTTTGTGATATGGCTACCCAATTTGGTTTATTTTATCTTTCATTAGAGCTCATACTACTGACCTATTATAAGTGGTTGTAATTCAAGCATTTATAAATTAACAGAAAAAATATTTTAAGTGGCTTGAAAATATCACAGAATTTAAAGAAAACCTATTGTCTACAAACAAAACAACACAGCTGATTAGTAATAATCATGAATAATGATTATGGTACTTGTTAAGCACTTATTGTGTGTCAAGCACTGTACTTAACACTAAGGTAAACAAAAGATAATCAGGTCATATAGTCCCTGTCCCTCATGGGGCTCACAGCTTAAGTTGGAAGGAAAAGAGTTATTGCATCCTCATTATACAGATGAGAAAACTGAGCAACAGAGAAGTAAAGTGACTTGCCAGAGGTCATGCAGCAGACAAGTGGAGGAGCCGGGTTTAGCACTCAGCTTCTCAGACTCCAAGTCTCATGCTCTTTCCCTCTAGGCCATGCTGTTAATTATGTGCAAAACTGTCATTCAAACAATTTCAACTTCCAAAAATATAATTTCCCTTCAGATATATAATTCCCAAAGATGCATTGCCCTTGGTCAAAAAGAAAAAGTTTCTGGCAACTCTATCTTGTTTGTAGGGGAGATGGGAAATCTCCAAACCTGTATTTGACAGGCTCAATAAGAACCGTCTACTTAGCAGAGGGCCAAAATGTCTTTACTTACCTCATCTTGGTTAAACAGATGATTCCCTACAGGAATTGATATGGAGCTGTTCATTTTCTGAGCCAAACCTTAGGACTGAAGTGTTTAACACACTGGACAATAGAGTTTCTAACATATGTGGCACACCAGTATTCTCTTCATGAGGCAAAAGTGCATTTTGTTGAAGATTATAATTCCCAAGATGGGAAAAGCATTCTAAATGGGGGATGGTGGTAAGAAGCTCAAAAGGTGAAAGTTTCAGCTAAAACGACCCAGTGACCTTTATCATAAAACATCTGTGCACCTTACGGACCACAGAAAGGCTGTGTGAGATACAGATCCTACAAAGAACATTCCCTGCAGTTCTTCTGTGAAAGTCTGCCAGTCATTTGTGGCCCGAGTCTGCCTGAAATTCAAAAATTGGTGAATGAAGTAGTTAGTAAGGAAGATGATTTTTACTGCAATGTCTTCCATGACATTTTTTTCAGAGGCAATGGATTATTAAACCAGGTGACTAGAAGAAGTCCAGAGAATTTTTAATTTTAATTATCAGAGCACTGATAATACACGTCATCAGAACAATAACCTACCTTGGTGAAAAAAAATGCAACAAATTACAGATATGCAAATATGCCTTCAATTTGGGAAGTTGCAATTCACTGGAATACTAACTCTCCCTGTTAAATTTTATTTGACATCTGTGCCTTGGCCGGTATTGTAGATGGTGGGTGATCTAAGACCCTTCGTTTTGATGATCATCTTGACATACCAGTATCTGGAAATACAGCATTTTTTTCCTCACAGCTCTTGACCTATTACCATTTTAACTGTGGCAATCAAAAAAGTTACACTATTCTAGATCTAAATTTGGTCATTAAATGAGAAAAATTTTGGAACCAGCTAAATAAACTGAGCACAAAGGATATGTTGAAAGTAGAGATGTTAACAGTCAGACCTAATCATCAGAATTTATCAACATCCAAATTTAAGATTAAACATCTGGGTGAATATATCTGGCTTAACTCTCATTATTCTAGGGCTTTTTTTCTTACAGAAACAAATTGTTCTAAACAGTTTAAATTCAAGATACACTGCCAATCAATATTTTCCATGTTATTTCTGAACCTCCAACCTATTATGGATATTTTGTCTGATGTGTTTCATCATACTCATAGAAATTATAAGAATACTTGGATAGCCTTTCTCAACATTTGGTTTTCATTGTATTTTCAGCCCTTTATTAAA
Source organism: Ornithorhynchus anatinus (assembly GCF_004115215.2). NCBI lineage: Eukaryota > Metazoa > Chordata > Mammalia > Monotremata > Ornithorhynchidae > Ornithorhynchus > Ornithorhynchus anatinus. Next base: position 109,866,840 of record NC_041729.1, on the reverse strand, counting down.
AAAAAACTACTAAAAATAAGCTTCTCATTGCATTTAGTGAAACCGAACACAAAGAAGTTGCTTGTCAGCAGCATCTCTGTTAATACGTACAGAATTGATTAATTAAAAATCTTTGAATTATTGGAGGTCCTATATTGACTTAGCTACTATACAAAAGCTCCTTTGAAAATAAAATGACACAAAATGTCACATGTCAAAATATATCAAAAAATAGAAGTTAAATAAATGATATGATTTCTATGTGCCAAGCACTATGCTAAATTCTTCAGTTCAAGAAGATGAGATGGGACACATTTCCTGTCCATGAAGAAGGGGTGACAGGAATTTTATCAGAGCAGGTAAAAAGTGGTTAACTGACTTGCCCAAGGTCATATAGCAGGAAGTGGTAGATCTGGGACTTGTACTCAGGACTGTTGACTACCAGTTCTCTGCTCTTACCATGTGCTCTGTTGTTTCTGTTGAATGATAACAAGGGCCCAGTGCAGTTCTCCCCACTGTGGGCTCAAAATAGATCCTATTGATCTCCAGCCCTGATATTTCTCATTCTCTGCAGTCTTGCATTTCCTCCTGCCTTCAGGACATCTCTACTTAGATATTCTGCTAAAACCTCAAACTTAACATGTCCTCATCTTCCCACCTAAACCCTGCCCTCCCCTTGATGCCCTTTGCCTAACTGTAGCCAGCAGCACCATCCTCCCTGTTTCACAAGCCTGAAACCTTGGTGCTGTCCTCAACTCAGCTCTCATTCAACACATATATTCAATCTGTCACCAAATCCTGTCAGTTCAACATTCACAGCATCACTAAAATCTGCCCTTTCCTCTCTATCCATAAATTGCTACCACATAGATCCAAGCACTTAACCTATTCTGCCTTGACTACTGCATCAGTCTCCTTGCTGACCTCGATGAATTTTTTCTCTCCCAACTTCAGTCCATGCTTCACTCTGCTGCCTGGATCATTTTTCTACAAAAACAGTCAGTCCATATTTCCTCAATTCTCAAGAACTTCCAATTTCCCATCCACTTGCACATCAAACAGAAACTCCTAACCATCAGCTTTAAAGCACTCAATCCACCAAAACTTGGATAACCCAGGCCACGTGGTTCACTCTTCTAATATCAACACAATCACTGTACCTCAATATCATCTATCTCTCCACTGACTTCTGGGCAATGTCCTGCCTCTGGCCTGGAACTCACTCCCTCTTCATATCCACCAGATGATCACTCTTCCCATCTTCCCATTCTAATTCATCTTGACCTCTCGGCTGCCTTTGACACTGTCGACCATCCCCTCCTCCTCCACACCTTATCTCACCTTGGCTTCACGTACTCCGTCCTCTCCTGGTTCTCCTCTTATCTCTCTGGCTGGTCATTCTCGGTCTCCTTCGCAGGAGCCTCCTCCCCCTTCCATCTTTTAACTGTTGGAGTTCCTCAAGGGTCAGTTCTTGGCCCTCTTCTGTTCTCCATTTACACTCACTCCCTTGGTGAACTCATTCACTCTCACGGCTCTGACTACCATCTCTACGCAGATGACACACAGATCTACATCTCTGCCCCCGTCCTCTCCCCCTCCCTTCAGGCTTGCATCTCCTCCTGTCTCCAGGATGTCTCCACCTGGATGTCGGCCCGCCACCTAAAACTCAACATGAGCAAGACTGAACTCCTCATCTTCCCTCCCAAGCCCGGTCCTCTCCCAGACTTCCCTATCACTGTGGATGATACAACCATCCTTCCCGTCTCTCAGGTCCGCAATCTCGGTGTCATCTTTGACTCGTCTCTCTCGTTCACCCCACACATCCTATCCGTTACCAAGACCTGCCGGTTTCACCTTTACAATATCGCCAAGATCCACCCTTTCCTCTCCATCCAAACGGCTACCTTACTGCTACAGGCTCTTGTTATATCCCGGCTAGACTACTGTGTCAGCCTTCTCTCTGATCTCCCTTCCTCCTCTGTTGCCCCTCTCCAGTCTATTCTTCACTCCGCTGCCCGGCTCATCTTCCTGCAGAAAAAATCTGGGCATGTCACTCCCCTTCTTAAACACCTCCAGTGGTTGCCTATCAACCTCCGCTCCAAACAAAAACTCCTCACTCTAGGCTTCAAGGATCTACATCACCTTGCCCCTTCCTACCTCTCCTCCCTTCTCTCTTTCTACCGCCTGCCCCGCACGCTCCGCTCCTCTGCCGCCCACCTCCTCACCGTCCCTTGGTCTCGCCTATCCTGCCATCGACCCCTGGGCCATGTCCTCCCGCGGTCCTGGAATGCCCTCCTTCCTCACCTCCGCCAAACTAATTCTCTTTCCCTCTTCAAAACCCTACTTAAAACTCAACTCCTCCAAGAGGTCTTCCCAGACTGAGCTCCCCTTCTCCCTCTACTCCCTCTACCGCCCCCCCCTTCACCTCTCCGCAGCTTTTCCCCCCATTTCCCTCTGCTCCTCCCCCTCTCCCTTCCCATCCTCTCAGCACTGTACTTGTCTGCTCAACTGTATATATTTTCATTACCCTATTCATTTTGTTAATGAAATTTACATCACCTTGATTCTATTTAGTTACCATTGTTTTTACGAGATGTTCTTCCCCTTGACTCTATTTATTGACATTGTTCTTGTCTGTCTGTCTTCCCCGATTAGACTGTAAGCCCATCAAATGGCAGGGACTGTCTCTATCTGTTTCTGACTTGTTCATTCCAATCGCTTAGTACAGTGCTCTGCACATAGTAAGCGCTCAATAAATACTATTGAATGAATGAATTAATTAATGAATCTTCACAGCCTTTTTGAAGGCACATCTCCTCCAAAGGGTCTTCCTCAACTAAACCCTCATTTCCTCTTCTCACAAGCCCTTCTACATTATCCTTACACTTGGATTTGTCCCTTATTCATTCCTCCCTCAGGTTGACAGTGCTTATGAATGTATCCAAAATTTATTTATTCATATTAACATCTGTCTCCCCTCTAGATTGACTGTAAGCTCCTTGTGGGCAGGGAACAGAGGAAGCGTGATTCAGTGGAAGGAGCAGGGACTTGGGAGTGAGAGGTCATGGGTTCTAATCCTGGCTCTGCCACTCATCAGCTATGTGACTTCGGGTAAGTCATTTAACTTCTCTGTGCCTCAGTTACCTCATCTGTAAAATGGGGATTAAGACTGTGATCCCATGTAGGACAACCTGATTACTTTCTATTTCCCCCAGCACTTAGAACAGTGCTTGAAGGCACATAAGTAACTGCTTAACAAATACCATTATTATTATTATTATTACCAACTCTGCTAATTGTAGCCAAATGCTTAGTAGAGTGCTCTGCACAGAGTAAGCACTCAGTAAATACAATTTATCGACTGATTACTGTGGCATTGCAAGGCTACTCCCAGTCATGCCTTTAGGACTAATCTTTCCCCAGAATCACAAAGCCTCTGGTTCTGCTAGTAGCTCTGAGTAGCCTCAGGGGACCAGCTCAGTGTCACAGGTGCCCAGAGGAAGAATTGGATACCAACCAAGTTAGCAGTAACTTTCAGAGAGGACAAGGGAACTTCAAATCCCCTCAACCTCTGGCAGTCATTGCCAAAAGGCAAGTATAGGCCAGGATTGAAGCCTAGACCGTATGACTTTCGCATGAACCTAGCTGCTCACTTGAACTAGGATCCAGGGAATTGCAACATTCTTCATCAGTTCATGTTGGCCAAATAATCATTACCCATTTTCAGATAAGGATTGAAGAAACAGTGTAGTCTCGTGAATAATGCATGTACCTGGAAGTAAGAAGGACCTGGGTTCTAATCCTGTCTCCTCCATTAGTCTGCTGTATGACCTTGGGCAAGTCATTTCACTTCTCTGTGCCTGTTACCTCATCTGTAAAATGGAGATTAAGACTGTGAGCCCTATGTCGGACAAGGATTGTGTCCAATATGTTTAGCTTGTACTCAACAACTTTTACTTGTACTCTAGTCCTTAGTACAGTACCTGACACATAGTAACTACTTAACAAATACTATAAAACATTTCAAAATTATATCAATGTGGTATGACTCTATTTGAATTTAGTTTTCAAACTATGTGCTAGTTTATTTTTAATTCATGAATCATTCATTGTAGAATTGTTAATGATTTGTAAAAGCTATTAAACTCCCATTGTTTTAATAATGTGTTCTAAAAATAATAGATTTGATATGTAGTACCTGAATGTGGTAGAAACCAAATACAAATTTGTTACCTTAACAACAGTATAATTCATGCAGCAGTTGTCTCTAGGTTTCCATAGCAATCCATTCATTATTGACTTGCACTTTTGAATGATGCCATGAAAGTGCAGTGCTTGATTTGCTATGACAATTATTACATCACATATGACAGGAAGAATTCCTTCTCCTCTGTAAAATATGCAGTTTTCTCCTAGGAAGAATACACCTCAATGTAAATCTTTATGCTTATTCTACCTCTTTTGGTACTTGGATAAGATTTCCAATTTACTCCAGAATGTTGTCATTACTTTATACATTGACATCATAGGTAACATTGCAAAATTTCAATAGCATACTTACTTGGTATTTATTGACAATAGGCTAGTCTAAAATTTAACTATTTTCCTGGTTTTTGCACATTAATTTGTTCTAATCCCAAGCCAACAAATAAATATCTTGGCTAAATAATTAACTCCCCAGCTTTTCTCCTTCCCCTCCCCGGAATAAACATTTTTAAAGGATGCTTTTATGTTTCAGTTAATAAAAACAAGTCTTTCTTGACTTCAATACCTTATGGTGTCACACTTTTGAACTCCCTTGAAAGTTTCGTGATTGGAAAGATTCCCTTCATACTTGACCATCCATTCTCTGCTTCTCCTCACATCACCATAACCTGGATACCCTCACATGAACCTGTCTCCCTAGCCAAACTCTGGATCCTCATATTTTCCCACCCCTCAAGAGTCACAGGAGAAGGGGAAGGAGTTGGCTTCCTTCTTATTCCCTAGTGCTACTTTCATACCATCTTACCCCTGCCAATCAATCAACACATTCCCTGCCCATGAGAAACCTAGAGTCTAGAAGTGTAGACAGACTTTATCCATTCCTAGGAAGCTCACAACATCCCCCTCTTATACCCATGACAATTACTGGCTGCCATCATCTGCTACCCCTGCATGTCCCACATCCAATTTTCTAAACCACTTTGATGCCTTTCTCACATTCCTTCTCTATTGATTCATCTCTACAATGATTCTCGGGAACTTCAATATCCACAAGGATGTTCCTTAGACCTAACCATTGCCCACTTCCTTTCTTCACTTAACTCCACTGAACTCAACTTCCTTGCTTCTCTGCCCCTCGGTTGATCTTGTGCCAGCAACTCACAACCCTAGATCATCTTTTCAGTACACTTCCTCCACCCAAGCTTGAGTCATATAATACTGATGGTGGAAATCCAGAGATCATGCTAACCTCATCCATCTCAAACTAATCCTCACCTACTATAATTCAGTCCTCTCCTCCACCCAGCAACTGTATTTCTCCATTTTTATTGACTCTCATGCCCATTGCCATACAAAATGTTACAGACTTTTAACTGCCCCTCCCTCTCAACCAGGCCCCTGTATCCCCTCCTTCTCTATCACATCCCCCTAATGACTTTGCCACCTATTTCACCAAATAAATTAAAAACATCTGGTGTGATCTCTCTAAAATGGCACCTGGACCAACCTCACCCTTCTCCTACTCAACCATTGATTTATCCATCTTTCCCTGCAGCATCTCAAGAGATCACCTCCCAACTCGAGCTGATATCTACCACCTCCACGTATGCCTCCAACCTTATTCTTTAATAATAATAATAATGTGGGTATTTGTTAAGCACTTACTATGTGCCGAGCACTGTTCTAAGCGCTGGGGGAGACAGAGGGGAATCAGGTTGTCCCACGTGGGGCTTACAGTCAATCCCCATTTTACAGATGAGGTAACTGAGGCACCGAAAAGTGAAGTGACTTGCCCAAAGTCACACAGCTGACAAGTGGCAGAGCCGGGATTCGAACCCCATGACCTCTGACTCCAAAGCCCGTGCTCTTTCCACTGAGCCATGCTGCTTCTCGCTTCTTCCTTTCTTCTGTCCCTGATAGCCATCTCCAACCACCCACTTTTCACTGCTTTTCCCACCCCTCCTTGACCATTGTTTTCAAGCATGACCATGTATTTCCTATTTTAAAAAAAAAAAAAACCCTTCCTTGACCCCATGGTACATTCCAGGCATTGTCCCATCTCCCTCTTCCCTATCCTTTCCAAACTCTTCAATCAAGTTCTTTAAAACCTTTACTTCCAAGTTCTTTCCTCCAATTCTCTATTTAACTCCCTCCAATTTGACTGCAGCCCCATCTGCTACATAGAAAATGCCATCTTCAAGGTCACCACTGACCTCCTCCTTCTCAAATCCAATGGTCTCTACTCCATACTAATCCTCCTTGATCTTTCAGCTGTCTTTGACATTATGGACGCCCCTTCTCCTGGAAACACTGTCTAATCTCGGCTTCACTGATACTTAAAATAAACATCACCTCCCTGTTCTCTTCCTATCTCTGTGGCAGTTCCTTGTCAGTATCCTTTGCAATTCCTCCTCTGCCGCTCACTCCTTAACTGTGGGAGTCCCTCAAGAGAGTCTCCCTTGGAGAACTAATTAATTCCCAAGGATGGATTCAATTGCTAACTCCACATGGATAATTCACAAATCTACCTCTCCAACCCTGACCTGAGTCCTCTGAAGTCAGATATTTCTCCCACCTTCAGGACATCTCTACTTGGATCTCCTGCTAACACATCAAACTTAACATATCCCAAACCACACTCTTCATCTTCCCTGTCCTCCCGAAACTTCTTCATCACTGTAGACACCACTGTGCCCCCATTTTACAAGTCCATAACTTTGGCACTATCTTTGGCTGATTTTCTGTCTGTCTCCCGCTTTAACACTGTGAACCCATTGTTGGTCAGGGATTGTCTCTATCTGTTGCCGAATTGTACATTCCATGCACTTAATACAGTGCTCTGCACATAGTAAGTGCTCAATAAATACGATTGAATGAATAAATCCATTTCATTCATATTCAGTCTGCATATTCACTCTGTCACCAAATCCTGTCAGTTCTAATCCACAACATTTCTCCATCCAAACTGCTACTACAGATCCAAGCACTTATCCTATCCCTTTGTGACTGCTGCTTCAGCCTGTTTGCTAACCTCCCTGCCTTCTGTTTCTCCCCACTTAAACCCATATTTCACCCTGTTGCCCAGGTCACTTTTCTAAAACACTACTTAGCCCATGTCTCCTCTCTCATCAAAAGCCTCCAATGGTTGCCCATTCACATCAAACAGAAACTTCTTACCACTGGTTTTATGGCACACAATCAACTCTTCCCTTCCTACCTTACCTCACTAATCTCTTACTACCATGCAGCCGACATACTTTCGTCCTCTAATATAAACATATTCACCATATCTCAATTTATTCATTCATTCATTCAATCATATTTATTGAACACTTACTATGTGCAAAGTGCTGTACTAAGCTTTTGGGAAAGTACAATATAACAATAAACAGACATTTTCCCTGCTCACAATGAGCTGACAGTCTAGAGTGGAAAGTCAGGCATTAATATAAGTAAATACATTACTTGTATGTAGGTAAGTACTCTGGTGCTGGGATAGAGGATGAATATAGGGAGCAAGTTAGGGCAATGCAAAAGGGAGTGGGAAAAGGATAAAGGAGGGGTTAGTCAGGGAAGACCTCTTGGAGGAGATGAGCCTTCAATAAGGATGACTTTAAAGTGGGGGAGAGTAACTGTCAGATATGAAGAGAGAGGGCATTCCAGCCAGAGGCAGGAAGTGAGCTATCTATCTCTCTTGCCTCAGACTCCTTGCCCAAGTCCACCTCTGGCCTGGAACTCCCTCTGCCTTCATATCTAACAGCACCATTCTCCCCATCTTCAAAGCAATCCCCAAAAAATCACAACTCCTTCAAGAGGCTTCCCCAATTAACCACTCATTTCCCCACATTCATTCATCCAAACATATTTATTGAGCGCTTACTGTATACAAAGCATGTATGGCCTTCCTCTCTGCATTGCTTATGCTTTTGGGTGTGCATTCCTTTGATACTTACCCCAACCCCAAAGCAATGTACATATCCTTATACTTTGCCACTTCTGCTATTTGTAATTTATTTTAACATCTGTTTTGGCTCTCTAGACTTTAAGCTCATTGTGGACAGGGTCATGTCTACAACTCTACTGCATTGCACTCACCCAAGCTCTTCATACACTGCTGTCCATACAGTAATCACTTATTAAATACCTCAGATTGACTGATTGAAATCCCAGTCTCATAGGAGAATATGTACACTCAGACTGGTACATAAATCAATTGATCATGTTTATTGATCACTTACAATGTGTAGAGCATTGTACTCAGCACTTGGGAGAGTTGGTAGTTGTCCCCTACCCACAGTGGGGAAGCAGCATTTCATAATGATTAGAGCGTGGGCCTGAGAGTCATAATATTGTTGGTATTTGTTAAGCACTTACTATGTGCAGAGTACTGTTCTAAACGCTGGGGTAGACACAGGGGAATCAGGTTGTCCCACATGGGGCTCACAGTCTTAATCCCCATTTTACAGATGAGGTAACTGAGGCACAGAGAAGTTAAGTGACTTGCCCACAGTCACACAGCTGACAAATGGCAGAGCCGAGATTCAAACCCATGACCTCTGACTCCAAAGTCCGTGCTCTTTCCATTGAGCCACACTGCTTCTCTAAGATCATGGGTTCCAATCCGGATCTTCCACTTGTCTTCCGTTTGACTTGGACAAGTCACTTCACTGGTCTCAGTAACCTCATCTGTAAAATGGGGATAGAGACTTTGAGCCCCTTGTGGGAAAGGGACTGTGTCTGACTCAATTTTCTTGTATCCACCCCAGTTCTTAGTACAGTCCCTGGCACATAGTAAGCACTTAACAAATACTATAATGACCATTATTATTATTATAATCACAGTGAGCTCAAGGTTTAGAGAGGGAGAGAGAGAGAGCATGGCCTAGTGGCAAGACCACAGGCTTGGGACTCAGAGGACGTCGGTTCTAATCCCGTCTCTGCCACTTGTCTGTTGTGTGATGGTGGACAAGTCATTTAATTTCTCTGGGCCTCATTTACCTCAACTGTAAAATAGGGATTAAAACAGTGAGCCCTGTGTGAGACAACCTGTTTATCTTCTATCTACCCCAGAACTTACAGCAGTGCTTGGCACGTAATAAGAGCTTAATAAATACTATTATTATCATTATAAGCAAATATATTACAGATATAATAATGATAATGGCATTTGTTAAGTGCTCACTATGTTCCAGATACTGTATTAAGCACTGGGGTGAAAACAAGCAAATCAAGTTGGACACAGTCCTTGTTGCACTTGGGGCTCACAGTTTCATTCCCCATCTTACAGATGAAGTAACTGAGGCATAGAAAGGTGAAGTGACTTGCCTGAGGTCACACAACAGACAAGTGGTGGAGCCAGAATTAGAACCCATGACCTTCTGACTCCCAGGCTCATGCTTTATCCACTACACTAGGTGGCTTCTTCTCAGCATTCGGACCCCTGCCCCTGAACGGGGGCTGGAGGCCGCCAAACCCCACCTCACGGCCACTACCTTCACAGCCGGCAGACTACTTACCTTTTAGCTCGCCCCATCTTCAAGGCCCTGCTGAAATCCCTTCCCTGATTCATCTCTCATAGACTTCTCCCAGTACTGCAAGCCCCCTGTCAGCTCTTCAGCCCTTCCACCTGACCAGGGCACTTGGGGGCTGAACAAGGGGTACATAAAGGGTGAAAATTCAAGTGCAAGGGTGACATTGAAGGGAGAGGGTGAAGAGGAAATGAAGGAACTCCTCTTGGAGATGTGCCGTCAATAAGGCTTTGAAGGTGGTGAGAGTTGATAGAAAGAGGGAAGGCATTCCAGGCCAAAGGTGGGATGTGGGCCAGAGGTTGGTGTAGACATAGATGAGATAAAGGCACAATGAACAGGCTGGCACTATCACTGAAAGTCATCCTCAGCCTATTCCACCTGTCAAAATCCACAAGAGCAAGCATTCAGGTGAACGGTAATACAGATGACTGTACTTACTCTTTTAGAAGACTTTTCATTCTGTTTTTCTGCCTCCTCATAGCGCATTTAAACTTATTTGTTTAATGGCTGGATGTAAGATACTGATTTTATTGGAAGGAAAGCTACTTGTTCATTCTTCCATGTCTGATTTTAAATGCAATTCAAAAAGAAAACAGGAGTTTTTTAAGAGAAACTGCAATAAAAGATGATGTTAAAAGACTGAAACTAGAGGACATGATAGAATGGAGAACATTCATTATAATGTGAGATGCTTGTGAGTGTAATATAACTTATTTCCTCTTTCCAGTCAAGTTTAATTTGAAATAGGAAGACAGAAGAGTACAAGGGTCTAGTATAAAAACCACAAAATTCCATGCTCATTTCACAGCAAGAGGACTAACTTGGTGAAATATGTTCTGTTCATTTCCCCCATCTTTTTTTTTTTTGAAATAGCACATCCTACAACTAGACTTTGAAAATACTTTGTAATAATTCATCATAGGATCACTTCTATTTAGCAGACTAATTTCTCCATGAGGCAAGCAAGTATTGCAGATTCAAAAGTTTATTGTTCACATGTTTTTTCAGTCAAATGGTTAAGCTAAAGTGTCACACCATGAATATTTCAAATTTGGATTTGTAGAAGTAAAAAGACAGATATTTACACATTCTTTAAAAATACTTCCTATTACACTGCATTAGTATACTATAAAATAATAAATGAATACATTATTAAATGTGATGCATGGACAATATGCATTGAACTCTTCTGAACTCTCTGAATCGTTATTCAGACAATTAATTTTGCACATTCTTGTTTTAGCAAGCATTTGCTAAAAATATTACTCAGGCATAGAAACACCAATTTGAAAGTTAATTTCCAAATAATATACTAGGTTTTGTGTAGCTATTCTCAAAGTCCTTATGAAAATTCAGCATCATATTTCTTTTATTTCATCCTGAAACTCCTGCTTCAATCCCAAATTTCTGTTTGCATCTTATTCTAAAGAACTGACATTTTTCCAAAAATCTCTATTTTTTCTCTTCCCTCCCACTGTGATACTATATATGATTTATAGTGTATTGGCTAATCTTTTACTATAATTCTGATATTTCTGATATCTTCTACCTGAGAACAGATTCTCTATTCTTTTTCCTAAATGTTAATAGAAGTTCTTTTATGCTTCTGCTCTCCTTTTTGGCAAAATCTAGTGGGTGGGTATATTTGAGAAACAGAATGACCTAAAGGAAAGAGCACTGGCTAGGTGTCTGAATACCTAGACTCTAATCCTAGATCCACCACTTTCCTCCTCTGTGATCTTGGGCAAGCACTTAACTTCTCTGAGCCTCAGTTTCCTCATTTTCCCTACCGCTTAGTTTGTGAGCCCACTGGAACAGTGACTGTGTCCAAACTGATTATCTTCTACCTACCCCATTGCTTAGTTCATTCAGTGATTAGTATTTTGTAAGTCCTCAATGAGTATCACAATTATCAATATTATTATTGGGATTTTATGATTAAATCACAAGTCATTTTGTTATTAAATCATATTCATTTTGTTATTAAATCATTTAATCTTTGGACCCCAGTTTCCCCATCTGGGCAATGATGATTTGTATATGCCTAGTCTATAGTAGTGTATTGGGTACTTGATTTTTTAAATTTATGAATGAATGTACTTTTCTACCCTGACAATTTCTGATTGATTCTAAAAACCCACACTTCTGTTATGATACTCAGGTCTTGGCCAATGCTCTAAAAGTGTGCAAAATCATTGCTTCTGAAATGTCCGGTATGGCCTGAACATTCCCTAGTTCCCCCAAAAAAACATTCTATCCAAATGCGTGATGAAAATAAGAGATTTAGAATAACTGGCTATATATAATATCTATCAAAAATGTATATTTTATGTAGATCTCATTATTGTTTTCAATTTAGTATTTTTCTGAGATAGTCCTTTTCAAGTTCTATAATTTTCATGCTAAGAAGTTAAAAAAAAAGATGGCATACTATTTCAGTTCTCAAAGTCCATCCAAGTAATATTCTACCTTGGTTGCTTAGAACAGTGCTTGGCACATATTAAGTGCTTAACAAATGCCATTATTATTATGATTATGGTTATTATTATTAATTGTACAAAAGAATGTGAAGAGAAACTGTCTGATAGTTTTGTCATTGGTGTCCCCCCTCAAGGTAAAGTTCTTAATATTCCCTAATAATTAGTTAAGGATGGACTGTTCATGAGTCTAAGAACTTTTTGAAACTTATAACATTCTAACTTTACCTGTAGAAAACTACTGTGGAACTATCACCAGTGAATTTATTTCAGTCTTTCTTGAACTGATTGGTATTTTAATAATAATAATAATGTTGGTATTTGCTAAGTGCTTACTATGTGCAGAGCACTGTTCTAAGCGCTGGGGTAGACATAGGGGAATCAGGTTGTCCCACATGGGGCTCACAGTCTTCACCCCCATTTTACAGATGAGGTAACTGAGGCCCAGAGAAATTAAGTGACTTGCCCACAGTCACACAGCTGACAAGTGGCAGAGCTGGGATTCGAACTCATGACCTCTGACTCCAAAGCCCATGCTCTTTCCACTGAGCCTCGCTGCTTATTTTCTACCCACACAACTTCCCATGGTAACAAATCCCATGTGCTGACTACCTATTGTGCAGAATCTTTCCTTTCTTTTTTTTTTTCTTGAATTTACCACCTTCAAACTTCAGTACTGATGACGTGGGATTTAGTGAACAGCAAATCTATGTTTGTCCCCTCCCCACCCTTCATGATTTCATGGACTTCAATAGTGTCCCCTGTCAGCCTTACACATTCCAGGTTTGAAAATCGTAATTTTTTCAGTCTGTCCTTGTTTGGTAGCTACTCTGTTCACCCTCATCATTTTAATAATTCTCCTCTATATAAACATATAATTTGTTACAGATCAATATGACCTCCCTTTTACTTTGGAATAGCTCATTAAAACTTTCTCTTTTACAAAGCTTTTCTAACAAAGATCTCCATATCAGTTTTTGTCACCACACTTCTTTGTCATCATTCCTTAAGCATATTAATCTGATTTATATTTAGACCCTGGGGCTAAAGGAAGGATCATGTCTTTTGTATATTTGTAAAGCATTTCATCCAATGTATTGGCCTATAAATATTAAATAATTGTAATAATTCTCTTTCACAAGAGAAAATTTCAGCAAGGCATTATTAAATAGAATATAATGGAACCATTCAAAATTCTGAGATTTAAAGTGAAGCAATGCTTAGCAAAATATTGCAGAAGCTACTACTGCCTCTAGCTAGAATATATTATTCACATCTGTAAATTTGAAACATTTTTTTTTCCATGAGAATTAGAAAGAGCTGATAAATTCCCATCATCCCGTGGCCTCTCTTTCTGTCTTAACTTACTGTGTTTAATAAATGGAAGAGCAGACACTTAATGTGGTTTTAATTTCACATGCAAAAAGGTCTGTATTTTACTTTTAAAAATCTTTTAGGCATATCTTTTGACAAAATTCTCCCCTCTTTGTCCCAGACATACAAGTTTACAATGCTACAATACTGATTATTCAACAATCCCAACGCATTATGAATTTAACATGAGCTAAAAATCTTAATCAGATTTTTGTAGTATAGCCCATCACTGTCCAAACATAGAATCACATATTTCCACTTCAGTCTTTGGAGAAGTTTGATTATGGTGGTGTGTGGGCTATTAGAAATTGTTGATGTTTCCTTTGAAAAGACTCCTCCAAATTTCAATTTTCCTTCCCTTAGCCATTCCCTTTCTGCAGTCTCTTTTTGGGCTTTCCTTTTACTTTCTGAGTTCAATCTGCCTCTCAGTAGAGTTCTATCATTCTTCTTCCTTCCTTTACAAACTAAGATGTTCTTCTCTTAGAAAATACTCTAATAAATCCCCTGAAGAGACTATCATATTAACTTTTTTCCACGTACGCGTATCCAGTAACAACATGCTCATACGGCCCATACTCAACCCTATTTTCTCTTCTTTCCTTTTCCTCCCTTTCTTAGAGAGAAGTTCCCTAGGTCAAATAGACTGTATTAAGATCAGAAGACTGTGTGTCAGATACTCAGTGATATTACTGAATCAGGCCAATATTCTATTCAGGTTAATATTCTGTCTCTAACTGGAAGCAATGAGAAATAGTGTAATGGTTTTCTCTCACAAACACAAAAACTTAACTGAGGAAGTCCAAATGTCTGTCATCTTCCAATTCTTATTTTCTCCTGAAAATTTCCCAAACTGTCTTGCACCTCCCACTGAATAATCTCATTACTTCTTATTTCTATTCAGAGTCACCTGACAATTTTTTTCCTTCCTTTCAAACCTGGGCTTCCTCTAAAATAAAGTTTGACCTAGTAGTGTTATTTGGGAGGTAAAAAATATATTAGTTATGATGCTAGGATAGTGGAATTTCTGATGAATTATGAAGCGTACAATTTATATTATAAACTGTAATCATTTTCAATTTTTTTTAAATTAAATGAATTTCTGTAGAGATGAAACAATGTAAATAGATTAATTTTTCATTTAACTTTCTGGAAGATAAAAAGAAAGCTGATATAGATAAATGCTTGCCAAAAGGGATTTTGGCTCAATGAAATGAAGAGATTTTAAATTACCTAGTCTTACCCTCTTGGGGAACATAGTGATAAGGTGATTTCCATTCCCAGCTGTCTAAAGAGAAATTTCTTGTTGCCATTGGTAGAGGACACTTTGTTCACATTTTGATTTTTCACGGAAATATTTGCCATTATAAGTCAACTTTAATAGAAACGTGCTTCACAAGCCACAGTGGAGTGTTATTTACTTTCCTCCCTGTCCTTCATATTAAAAGATGATGTGAAGGAAGGGTGGTAAGAAAACTGGAAGAAAACTAATATAAGAATGCAAGACTTGGTGAAAATCATATGGGACTAGGTGTCAGGAGACCTGGCTTGTAGACCCAGCTCTTCCACTTAATGGCTTTGTGACCTTGGCCATGTGACTTTGGCCAAGTCACTTAGCCTCTCTGGAACTCAGTTTCCTCATCTGTTAAAAAGACATAAAATAGATTCCAAGCCGGTTCAAATTTGATCTTTGTCCCTGCACATAGCAATATTCAACAAATTTCATAATGATTATGAAAACAGTGAAATTTGGAGAGTCACTTGACTAAATTACTGAAGCAAAACATTTACTTGATCACTAGCCCAATCTGAGATATAATGTCTGGATAAATTACACTCTAGCCTTGCAATATTCTTGGGAGGAAGGATTTGATCCTGTTTATATTGTACCAAACATCTTTGAACAAAATCATCAATAAGATAGATTTTCTTTTTATTTCTTCCTTTTTTTTGGAAAAGCATTTACTATATAATAATGTTGGTATTTGTTAAGCGCTTACTATGTGCAGAGCACTATTCTAAGCGCTGGGGTAGATACAGGGTAAACAGGTTGTCCCACGTGAGGCTCACAGTCTTAATCCCCATTTTACAGATGAGGTAACTGAGGCACAGAAAAGTTAAGTGACTTGCCCACAGTCACACAGCTGACAAGTGGCAGACCTGGAATTCGAACCCATGACCTCTGACTCCCAAGCCCATGCTCTTTCCACTGAGTCATGCTACCAGGCACTCTACTAAGCACTGGGGTAAATACATTTTTTGTTTACTTTCTAATAACCAATTAGTTCATATGTCCAATGTAACTTTTGTATATGGTTTCTTATTTGGTGTGTATCATTATGGTTGTGTGTATATTGGTTTTCAGTCTCAAAAAATATTTTGATTTATCTCAAAGTGACAGTGACATTGTGGATCAGAGTGAAAAGATTTTTGAGATCATCCAGAGAGCTAATTCCATATAGAAGTACTAACCAGGGGTATTCTTTCATGAACTTATTTTATAGCAATTTAAGGCTGTACTTTATTCATATCTGATCTGTGAAATCTTGTGTCTGTCCACTAGCCTTTCTATCTTAGATATGTATAAGACAGGTTCAGCCAGTACCAAAGTTTGATCCATACTTGTACATTATGCACTCTTGGATGTTTCATGTACTCTTTCAAATTCTATCTCTAAATAGGCTCTTGTGGGCTAAAAGAGTTAAAGCCAAAATGTACAATAGTTGTAGCAGTAATAATAACAGCTTTGACCTTCCCAAGTGCTTAGACTATAGTATCACTGCACTCAGTGAACACTCAATAACTACAATTTATTGAGTAAGGAGCTTACAGTCTAAACTGTATCTCCAGGTCTAAGGAATTTAATTTCCAATCAGAGAGTAATTTTGTGCACTGCTTCAATTATGAAAAAATGAGAATGTTGAGCATGATGCTTCCAACAAGAAGACAACTGTACCACCATACTCTGATCTTTGCCCCTCTTTCAAATACTTCAAATGGAGAATTATCATCAAGAACTGTTCTTTTTATCTTTCACAGCACAGTAATGGTGATAGATGTACCTTAATAAAGGTCACATATACTCCAAGAGGCCTTTTCCAATTAAGTCCTCTTTCCTTGACTCCCTCTCCCTTCTATATCACCTATGCACTTGGATCTGTACTCTCCGAGAGCTTGATATTCACCCCACCCTCAGGCCTCCAGCACTTATGTATGTATTTATTATTTACTTATTTATATTACTGTCTGTCTCCTTCTCTAAATTATAAGCTCTTTGTGAGCAAGGAATATGTGTCTACCAACTCTATTGCATTGTTCTCTTCCAAGCACTTAGTACAGTGCTCTGTCCAAAGCAAGCTCTCAACTAATACAATTGATTAATTGATTTATTGATAAATGGGTCGGGGGAAGGAAGTTGCTTGGTACCCCAACAAAAAGACTTTTTGGATACCTAAAATGAATGGATTTCTGGTTCCACTGTTGATAACAGAACCGTCTAACCATGAATAACATGGATCCACCTGGTCCTGAGAGACATGGAGGGAGCAATAGTAATGATAATGGGAGTATCTGTTAAGGCTAAGATAATCAGGTTGAATAGAGTTCCTGTTCACAGTCTAAGTAGAAAGGGTAATAGGAATATTTATCTACTGATTCTCCCTCCACATACAACCATTCCCTTGGAGAACTAATTCATTCCCAAGTCTTCAACTACCACTCCTATATGGATGATTCCCAAACCTCCACTGACCTCTCTCCATCTCTGAAGTCTCTCATTTCCTCCTGGCTTTAGGACAACTCTACTTGGATGTCCACCAAGGCAAACTTTCAACATGTCTGAAACAGAACTCCTTATCTTCCCACCCAAACCTTGTCCTGCCCCTGAGTTTCCTGTCACTGTAGACAGCAGCACCATCCTCCCTGCTTCACAAGCCCATAACCTTCGTGTTAATCTCAACTAATCTCTCATATTCAACCCCCATATTTAGTGTCACCAAATCCTTCCAGTTCAACATTAACAATATGGCTAAAATCTGCCATTTCCTCTACATCCACATTAATCCTATCCTATCCTATCCTTAGCCCTTATCCTATCCCCATTTGATTACTACATCAGCCTTCTTGCTGACCTCCCTGGCTCCTGTCTCTCCCCACTCCAATCTGTACTTCACTCTGCTACTGAAACATAATTTCTACCGAAACATTCAGTCCATATTTCCTCACTCCTTAAGAACTTCCCCTTACCCATCTACCTCCACATCTAACAGAAACTCCTTATCATCTACCTCCACATCTAACAGAAACTCCTTATCATCACCTTACCTCCCTGATTTCCTACAACAACCCAGCTTGCACACTTTGCTCCTTTAATGCCAACTGCTCACTGTAACATGATCTCATCTATCTCACTAATGACATCCCTCCCACGTCCTGCCTCTGGCAAGTAACACCCTCCCTCTTCATATGTGACAGATGACAACTCTTCCTACCTTCAAAGGTTTGTTGAAGGTACCTCACCCAGTACCTGGGTGGAGGAGGGGAAGTGTTTTGACTTGTAGCAGATTGCCTTCCACTCTCTAGCCACTGCCCTAGCTAAGAATGGAATAGGTAGGCCTCTGCTTGACTCCCTTTCCCATAGCCTAGACTGGTAGAGTATTAGAAACTCTCCAGGTGTGACCCTAAGAGGTGCTGCCCTTGGATATGCACCCTTTTTTTACCCCTCAGTCCCACAGCACTTACAGATATAGACATTATTTATTTATTTAAATTAATTTCTGTCTTTCCCTCTAGACTGTAAACTCATTGTGAGCAGGGTACATGTCTACCAACTCTAATATATTATATGCTCCCAAGCACTTAGTACAGTGATCTGCACCCAGTAAGCACTCAAAAAATATAATTGATTGCTTGATTGATTGATAATATCATGCTCTCGCCCAGCAATTGGTGTCGTTGTGGATGGCACAACCATCCTTCTTGTCTCACAATCCCGCAACCTTAGTGACATCCTTGACTCTGCTCTCTCATTCAACCCCCATCCAGTCTGTCACCAAATCCTGCCAATCTCACCATCACAACAAGGTGATCAGGTTCTCTCTCGTGGGGCTCACAGTCTTTGTCCCCATTTTACAAATAAGGAAACTGAAGCACAGAGAAGTGAAGTGACTTGCCCAAAGTCACATAGCTGACAAGTCGTGAAGCTGGGATTAGAACCATGACCTCTGACTCCCAAGCCTGGGCTCTTGCCACTGAGCCACACTGCTTCCCAAGAACTGCTTAGAGAACTGATTAGAGAAGCAGCATGGCTGAGTGGAAAGAGCCCGGGCTTAGAAGTCAGAGGTCGTAGGTTCTAATCCCGGCTTCACCACTTATCAGCTGTGTGACTTTGGGCAGGTCACAACTTCTCTGTGCCTCAGTTCCCTCATCTGTAAAATGGGGATGAAGACTGTGAGCCTCACATGGGACAACCTGATTACCCTGTATCTACCCCAGTGTTTAGAACAGTGCTCAGCCCACAGTAAGCGCTTAACAAATACCAACATTAGTATTACAACATTGCCAAAATCTGCCCTTTCTTCTCCATCCAAACCACTTCCACGTTACTACAATCACTCATCCTATCCCAACTAGATTACTGCATCAGCCTCCTTTTTGACATCCCAACTTCCTGCCTCTCCTCACTTCAGTCCATATTTCAATCTGCTGACTGGATTATCTTTCTACAGAAACGTTCAGGCATGTCACCCCCTTCCTCAAAAATCTCTAGTGGTTGCCTATCAACCTCCGTATCAAACAAAAACTCCTCACTGTAGCTCTCCATAACTTTGCCCCTTCTTACCTCACCTTCCTTCTCTCCTTCTACATCCCTGCCTATACACTCTGCTCCTCTGGTGCTAACCTTCTCACTGTGCCTCGATCTCACCTGTCTATCACATCCTACCTCTGGCCTGGAATGCTTTTCCTCCTCAAAACTGCCAAACAATCACTCTTCCCCTCTTCAAAGCCCTACTGAAGGCTCACCTCCTCCAAGAGGCCTTCCCAGACTAAACCCTCCTTTTCCTCAGCTTCCCCTCCACGTCGCCCCGACTCTCTCCTTTGCTCAACCCCTTCTCCCCCCAATAGCCTTTGTGTATATATGTATATATCTATAATTCTTTTTATTTATATTGATGCCTGTTTAGCATGGCTTAGTGGAAAGAGTCCAGGCTTGTGAGTTAGAGGTCGTGGGTTCTAATCCCAGCTTCGTCACTCATCAGTTGTGTGACCTTGGGCAAGTCACTTCACTTCTCCGTGCCTCAGTTCCCTCAACTGTACAGTGGGGATGAAGACTGTGAGCCCTTTGTGGGACAACCTGCTTATCTTGTATCTACCCCAGCATTTAGAATAGTGCTTGGCACATATTAAGCACTTAAACAAATACCAACATTATGATTATTATTATTATTATTATTATTATTTTGATGTCTCTCTCCCTCCCCCGCCAAACTGTGAGCCTGACATGGGCAGGGATTATCTCTTTATTGCTGAATTGTATTTTCTAAGCACTTAGTACCGTGCTCTGCACACAGTAAGCACTCAGTAAATATGATTGAATGAATGATGAATAATACAAACAATCAGAGTGGAAAGAACACAGGTTTGGGAGTCTGAGGATATGAATTCTAATCTCAGTTCCTCCACCTCTCTGCTATGAGATCTTGGGCAAGCCAATTTACTTCTCTGGGCCTCAGTTACTTCACCTGTAAAATGGGGTGAAGACTGTGAGCCCCAGTTGGGACAACCTGATTACTTTGTATCTACTCCAGCTTAGAACAGTGCTCGGCACAAAGTAAGCACTTGACAAATACCATAATTTATTATTATTATTTTTATTATTCCATGGTCAAAAGTTTGAATTAGACCTGTTCTTGCATGTGGGGGTCTTTACATTCAAAAGAGACAAAGTTAAGTCTTTATATTCATTAAATGTCCAGTTGGAGTTCTATAATTTCACATTGAACTGTTGCATCTGGAGGGAGCAGTCTAGACATTTCTAAGGATTTTTGAGATCTTCTAAGCATGAAATCAAGGAAAAACCGAATTATTTTGACTTTTCTGTTTGCTTTTAAGATCTTCAAGAATTATTTCATTGTTTTAATTCGAAAGGTATGTAAAAATGTTGGCATATGGTCATGGAGATCAGTTTTGTTAATAGTGTCTGTTAAATTGGCATTAACTCTGTCTTTTTTAAAAAATTCCCCTTGTGTAGAATTTTGAGTAAGACAGCAAGTATTTAGATGATCAGTGTTTCTTTAATTTACCCTTTTCTTCCAGAAGGCTTTTTACTTAAAATGGTTTTTTATTGCTTTTATGTCAGACTGAATTTTCTCAAGTATCAGGGTTTTTTTTCATGTTATTTGGATAAAGACATTTTAGAATCCCTCTAGAATTGTTCAGTTTGGAAAACATCCTATAGACATGATTTGCTGCAGGCAAGCTTACAACATAGATTAAAAGTCTACACAAAGACAACAGACAAATCAGAATCACCTTTAAATCAAACTGAAAGAATTTCATCTCCTTTGACTAGGCCTTAAAGACCTTTACTGAGTACTTTGCCAGAATCTAAAGCAAAATCACCACATGCATTATTGAGCTATAGTCAGTCATTGTATACTCTAGTAGTATACACTTCTCAGTGGTAGAGTATATCCCAAGGACTTGTAGAAATTCCTTCCCAACTGATGGAATTAGACTAATTGGCCATAGATGTGGTCAAATACAATGGAGAACAAACCCAGGAATTTCCAAATTCTCACTCGCTGCAAAGTATATGATATCACCTACCCTCTGGAACTGATTTCCTACTTATTTATATACAAACTTAGGGGCAACCAAAAACCAGTGTTGTGAAAAATAAACAAATACATTCAGAAACTCCCTACTGGTTTCTGAGATGGAATATGGGTCTCATTAGTTCATGAAGCTGATTCTTGCCACATTGTGAGTTATTCCAGATTAGTTGACATAGGAACTTCACAAACAATTTATCCATTGCCTGATGTTTTGTCAGCTTAAAATGCATAATAGAGTTTGTTTGGTCTGTTTACTTTAAACAACAGATTCCATTTAATAATTTCATTTTCAAGTTGAAGGCTATCGTTTTTGTCATTTGGGGTATAAATGTGAGGTTTAATACTTCTTTTAATTCCGTAAAAAATCATCTTTATGAATCCAAAATGGTTTTACATTTAGCGACTTCACTCATGAGTGTCTCTTTTTCCAACCATACAAACACATACACACACATCCACACAGATAAAA
This sequence comes from Ornithorhynchus anatinus, assembly GCF_004115215.2. NCBI lineage: Eukaryota > Metazoa > Chordata > Mammalia > Monotremata > Ornithorhynchidae > Ornithorhynchus > Ornithorhynchus anatinus. The sequence continues at coordinate 109,844,975 of NC_041729.1, read as the reverse complement.
ATCTTAGTTTCTAGGGTTAACTTCAATCACAGAGGCAACTGTAGTACATTATAGGTCAGGCTTACTGAAATGTTTTGCTCCCAGCATGCAATTCTGACTTTAAAATTTAACCATCTTTTGACAAAAAGCTAAATTACACAGAAGCTGAAGTGTCAGCTAAAGAAGATTCAATCAATTTTGTGCCAAACGTTCCTGATTGAAATCCATTCAAATAAATATCCCCATTACTAAAGGAATCCCCTCTGCTCAAGTGTCCAGGTTCCTTCCTCAGTCATCATCTTCATTATCATCATCATCAATAGTATTTAATGGGAACTTACTGTGTGCCCAGCCCTGTACTAAGTGCTTGGTAGAATACAAATCCAACCTGGTTGGAGGATGTGTTCCCTGCCCACAGCAAGCTTACAGTCCAGTGGGGGAGATAGACATAAATACAGATAAGTAATTTAGAATATACAAATCCAAAGGCAGCTGGCTAACAATTCATTTTGGTGGAATGTGACAGGATTGAGTTAAAAGCCATTTGTTTCAGAGTACGCTTCCTGTTTGGCCCAAGTGACAGTTATTCATTCAGTCAGTCATATATTGAGTGCTTACTGTGTAGAGCACTGTATTAAATGCTTGGAAGGGTACACTATAACAATAAACAGACACATTCCCTGCCCACAACAAGAATGTCACGTGGAACTTCTATGCTCAACCTCCTGCTATATCCCCGATGCACTCTGGAAACTGCCTTGAAATTTACCAGAGCAGTTCCATGGTGGAGGGACAGAGTGATGTGCTGGAAAACCCCCAAACTGCATTCAGGTAATTATACAGATATCAGGGTGTGCTCTGAAGTGGGAACAGCACCCTTACAAACCTATATTTGGTGCCTAGGTTTAGGTTTGCACCAGATAAATTAAGATCAGAAAGATAATTTTTTCAGATAGAAATGCTTTCCAAAAATGGGTTTGCTTAATTCAGCTCAACCTTGTCTTTCCAATTATATGCTTTATGTAAGTACTTTGATTTTTAATAAAACATAGGTTATTCATCCCTGCATACCTGAAGAAAGGTGAAGGTCTTGACAAGCAAAGCATCTGGATAAATCAGGGACATGAATAATAATTACTGATAAAAATTACTGTAATTGTTCAACACATGTGCCAACCATGCACTAAGCACTGGGGTAGATAAAAGATGATAGGAGGGAGAACAGATATTGAATCTCCATGTTGTAGATAATGGAACTGAGTCACAGAGAAGTTAAGGTCACACAGCAGGCAAGTGGTAGAGCTGGAATAGGAACCTATATCCTTTGACTCAAACCTGTGAGAGTTACATTAGGTCACTCTGCTTCTTTAAAATCTTTAGAAATCAACTATTGGTATTATCACTTAATTTATTTCATGGGGAAGCATTATTTATGACATGAATTAGCTGGATTATTTGCTGGCATAGAACTTCTCCAGATCTCAGTGTGAGTGAGTGCAAGCCAGATGCATAGCTAGAAATATAGATCATATTCCAGGTCAGGGCACCCCGAGCTTCATGGAGCCTGGGGGATACTGGAGTATCACAAGGTCCAGGTTTTTGTGCTGTAGCTTTTTTTATAATATTTGTTAAGCACTTACTATATGCCAGGCATGTCCTAAACAATGGGTTAGATACAAAATCAGATTGAACAAAGCCCACCTCCCCCATGGGGCTCACAGTCTTAATCTCTATTTTACAGATGAGGTAACTGAGGCGCAGAAAAGTGAAATGACTTGACTGAGGTCCCACAATAGACAAGTGGTGGAGGTAGAATTAGAACCCAGGTCCTTCTGACTCCCAGGCCCATCTGACTCCCAGTCCCATACTTTATCCACTAGGCCACACTACTTCTCTTAGTTTTTCCTAAGAGGCTAAGGTGCTTTCCCTTGAGCCATTCCAGCTCCCACATGAGGTTCTTGCAACTGAGCACTAGTCTGGATAGAGCTCAATCTCCTTACTTGGAACACACTCCAAACTCAACTTCACCAAACCACAGAGTTTCACCTACTTTAATTAATCAATCACTCAAACAGTGGTAGTTATTGAGCATGTATTATGTGCAGAGCACTGGCTTGGGAGAGAGTATAATACAATAACAGAGTTGATAGACACACTGCTTGCCCACAAGGAGCTTAAAGGCTCAGGGGTGGAGAAAGATATTAAAATACAGTACAGATAGGTGCATAAGTGCCCTGTGGGCTGAATATCAAGTGCTTAAAGAGGACTGATCCAAGTGCTTAAAGAGGTCTGATCCAAGTGCATTGGCAACATAGAAGGAAAAGGATAAGGTAAACGAGGGCTTAGTTGGGAAGGCCTCTTGGAGGAGATGTGACTTTAATCTTCTGCCACTTTTCTACTGTGTGACCTTGGGCAAGTCACTTCACTTCTCTGGGCCTCATTTACCCAGTTGTAAAATGGGGATTGAGACTCTGAGCCCCACGTGGGACAGGGACTGTGTCCAATCCTATTTGCTTATATTCAGCCCAGCAATTAGTGCAATGCTTGGCACATAATAAGCACTTAACAAATACCATAATTACCCCTCTAGACTGTAAGCTCATTATGGGGCGAGACTGTGTCTGTTTATTGTTGTATCGTACTTTCCCAAGTGCTTAGTACAATGCTCTCCACACAGTAAGCATTCAATAAATTTGATTTAGTGAATGAATCAATCAATCAGTTAATCAATGGCATGTACTGAGCACTTACTGTGTTCAGAGCAGTGTTCTAAGTACTTGAGAGAATACAATATAACAGACTTGAAGACATGTTCCCTGAAAACAATGAGCTTTAATAAGGTTATTTAATCACCGCTTCCAGGAAGCCTTCCCTGATGAATCCCCCCACTTGCCCGGTGATGCTCACACTGCAGACTGCTTAACATGCCTGCATTTTCATTAGTGGCATTTGTATAGCATTTGTATTGCTGTCTATTTGCTATTGATTTATTTGTGCTTTAATATTATTTATAGTTTTTCTCTTTTAATGATGTATTATGCAGTTTATGTTTACTATTTTCCTCATTAGATTACAAATTCACTGAGACCAGTGAAAACATCTTTAACTTCTTCTGTGTATTTCTTAGGTTGCTAGAACAGTGCTTTACACATAGTGGTTGTCTCCGTGTAGTATTCAGAAGCCATCAGGAAATTGCCTGACTACTTGTTTTGCTGTCTGTCTTCCCCTTTTAGCCTGTGAGCCCATTGTTGGGCAGAGATTGTCTCTATCTGGTGACGAATTTTACATTCCAAGCGCTTAGCACAGAGCTCTGCACACAGTAAGCTCTCAATAAGTACGACTGAATGACTGAATGAATGAACAGGTGCTTAGTATCAATCAATGGTTGTTTTTGAGTACTTACCATCAGATGAATAAGAGGCATCCTACTTAGAGACTGGTAGCATGCTGATGGAGGTCTGGGGCTGTAAAAGTACTCCCCCCCATCTTGGAGAGCATAGCTTTTTGTAACCTCTTCCACCTGTGTGATTTCTAGTGCCGTCCTCCCATTCTTGTGACACGAATTTCTTCTCAACTTAATTAAAATCACACGATTTCCTAGCAATGCCAGGGGTTAAAGCCAGGGGCTCTATCCCTAGTATAGGTTTGACCTCTGAGGCTTCTGATAATTGTACATTCAGAAAATGGAAACCCCGGGGAACTGCTCTGTGGGGCCTGTTTTAGAACTTAAGCACACCAAAAACTTCCAGATGTAACAGGAATTAAGATTTCCACAGTACTTACATAACCTTCCCCTTGATGTGACCAGAGGCAAAGTGTTTGGAATTCAGTACGTTCATTTTGGCAACATCAATCCTGTAGAATTTCTTAGGTCCTCTGTACCAGTGACCTCAACAGGACATACTCATTGAGAAGAGGTGGGGAACTGGAAGAGCAAGCCAGGAAAATCTCCCCAGTGCCATTCCAAGTTTTCACATTATGCCAAACATGAGATGACAATAAGATTTTTGGAACCTTTGCTTTCTGGCTGATCTATAAGCTAAGAGAACTAGAGTTTAACTCCATCACAGTTTTTTCCAAAAGACTTGGGAGGTGAAACAGAGTACCCTAGTCTGCCTGAGTATTTTTTAAGTGGATATTTTGAACTGAAGTATTTCTTCTGCTCTAAATCCAGACACTGGCAGACAACTCTGAGTAGAGTTTCACATTGGCAAAGAGACTATAAATAATAAGCCTTGCATCAGAACCCACCAAGAGAATCTTGTTCTTAACGTGCTATTTGATGCACTGTTGAGCTTTTCCATCTTTCTCCAAGATGGGACAGGGACTGTGTCCAACGCAATTTACTTCCATCCACTCCAGCACTTGGTACAGTGGCTGGCACATAGTAAGCACCTAGCAAATACTACAATTATTATTATCACTGTTGTCTGGTCATTAATGCTACTGGGTATTACAAGGAAGCTAAGATATCATGCCCATCCAACCTGTTCTTTTGATTTTTTCTAGCCCTATTCGATCATCTCTTCTATTGGAGTAAAGGATGAAAGCAAAATTTCCCCCAAATTCTCTCATAGCAGCAATGAATGCAAAAACGAATTTGGTTTTCAGACTGACTGTGGCTTACATGCCAGACTGAAAATGCTAAAGAAGGACTTCCCCAACAATCAGGTTCAGACAGTGTGAGAGAAGGGCAGGAGTTGTAAGGGGAGCTGATTTAGGGAGCTAAAATAATCCCAAAGAAATGTTATAGCAACTTTAAAGGTAACTTTACTGGAATCAAGTGCAGGTTGGCCCAGTTCTCCAGAGGCCTAGCTCCTCCCTCTAGATTTCCAACCTGGAGAATCAGATGCAGAGCAACCACTGTCCTGGGAGTGAAGTCTTTGCTTCTCCATTTGGGTTATGGCAGTGCAGTGTGTTAAGCAGTATAACACGGCTTTGAGTTTCTGATGAGAGAAGTGGGTGCCACTGGGAGACTACTTAGTATTCATTATTGATATTCAAACAGGAAAAAAAAGAAAAAATTCAAGGTGCCTTTCCAATTTACCAGCCAAGCAGAGCTTCACCGTCAGGGAAATGAAAGAAGTATAATCACTGAGGCAAACAAAGCTATCCGTTGATATGAACTGAAAACTAGTTTTACCAACCAACACTGCACTCTCTCACACCCACCCAACCAAACTGTGATTTTATGGAAGCTGTAAAAATGAAAATGCCAAAGCTTTGAGGAAAGGGAGTGTTATTTTTGGATCATTTATCTTTAAATAAGAATCTCCACACTTTATTTAAAAGTTTAAAATATGTTGCTCATGGCAATAACTTTGTTTAGGGTGATACATGTTCATGTAGTCTGCTCTGGCCTGTCCTCTGCCGTATTTACTTTGGTGACCATAGACTTTCCTCCTTCTTTCCTCAGTCCTGACGGAAGGTGAATTTAGGGGCCTGATGACATTTAGACCATTTTTATTCATCTTTGTGAGGTTAGAGTTGGAACTTCAAGGTCAGTGGTCACTAAGGTTAACTTGGCAGCAGTGAGAAATAACAACATCTTCCAATAGAAGAACACTTACTAGGAACATTTCATTTCCAAACAAGCTATCTGGCTAAAAGGTATTAAAGAAAATAAGTTTTTGTTTCCTCTGACATGTCATTTCTTTAAGCAGTCATCTTAACTTGCTGCCCTCCTGACCCACTTAGTAACAGATACAATTCATTTCTTATTCAGACTGACAAAAAAGAGGCATGGTATATGGCACTGCATATCTTTACTTCATTATTTCCTCATAGCAATGACTTGAAACCGTAATGTGTGAGGGAAAAAAAAGGTGCCAACATGACATTTACTACTGCTAATATGAATCTGATTAATTCTACAACAAGAAACGCCATCTTAACTCTTTATATTCTGCAGTGAAAATGACTGTTACGGCCAAAATGGTTAGTGAATACTAAGTATCAGTGAGGGCTTTGGGAAAGAAGCAACATAAACACATTATTTAAAAAAATTTTTTTTAATGGTGTATGTCAAGTGCTTACTATGGACCTGGCACTGTAGAAAGTGCTGGAGTGATACTAATAATGATAATTTTGGTATTTGTTAAGTGTTTACTACGTGCCAAGCACTGTTCTAAGGCTGGGGTAGGTACATGGGGCTCAGTCTTAATTCCCATTTTCCAGATGAGGTAACTGAGGCAAAGAGAAGTGAAGTGGTTTGCCCAAGGTCACACAGCAGACAAGTCGTGGAGCCGAGATTAAAGCCCATGTCCTCTGACTTCCAAGCCTGTGCTCTTGCCAGTGAGCCAGATTACCGGGTTGGACACAGTCCCTGTACCACATAAGGCTCATAGTCTTATCCCCATTTTACAGATGAGGTAATTAAGGCAAAGAGAAGTTAAATGACTTGCCTTGGGTCACACAGCAGACAAATGGTACGGTGGAATTAGAAGCCAAATCCTCTGATTCCCAGGATTGGGCTTTTTCCACTAGGCCACACTGCTTTATTTTTTTATTTTATTTATTTTACTGGTATTCATCAAGTGCTTACTATGCACCAGGCAGTGTAGAAAGTTCTGGGGTAGATCCAAGATAATAGGTTTGCACACAATCCCTGTACCACATAAGACTCAGTCTTACCCTCATTTTACAGGTAAGGTATTTGAAGCACAGAGAAGTTGAATGACTTGCCCTGGGTCACACAGCAGACAAATGGTAAGGTGGAATTAGAACCCAGGTTCTCTGATTCCCAGGCCCAGGCTCTTTCCACTAGGCTACCCTGTTTTATTCTGCTTATTAGTTGCAAATTCCTCATGGCAGAAGGAAGAAATTCTTAAAATTAGAAATTCTGAGGGAGACAAGTGCTTTTTTCTTTTCATAGGCAACATCCGTGGACTTCCAGAGGACTTCCACACACAAATGGAAGATTTAAGTTGAGAAGGAGAACATTCCTGAGTCATGTGAGCAATATTCAGAAATCTTATTTTAATTGAATTGGTCCATTTGAAATAAGGTTCAGTGCCTCTGGCTTCTGGACTCTTCTCTCAAAGCAAAAATAACCAATTCCCTCATTAAACCCAAACAGAAACTTAAATGGGTATTCAAAAAAAAAATTCCACATTATTGTCCACACCAGACACCTAAGATGTAGTCAACCACATAGGCAAGGCTGACTGATATATCAAGGGCAAAGATAAATGGGGAGAAAAAAGAGAATTATGAAAATTCCTATTCATACTAAAATTGGAAAAATACCAATTTTTTAAAATTGCCTTTTCTTCCAGTGAAACCTGGTTTTAGTATGACTTTTACTTATTGTGCATTTTCTTTCTAATGAAATGATTCTGCTCTGTTAAGTTACTTAGGCATTCATTTTAGTTTGGCCTAATCCCTTCCTCATTTCTTGTTGCCTTTCTCTCCCCTTCCAAATAAATCCCTATTTTCCTCACTTATCTGGTTAATCATCCAAAAAATATGCTCTTTATTTAGACATTCCTTCAGTTATAAAAAAAAGTGTGTGGTCATCTGATGTTTTCTTCTTCCTACTGTAGTACTGGTGCTGAATACTGAGAGCTAAACATTGCTGTTCCACATGTATCAATTTGACTTCCTACTTCCAACAGGTTTGGCTAAAATGTCAAACATGTAGAAACTGTGAAAAATACCATAGACTGTGCTGAAGTATGTACTAAAAGAAAAATGTTTTTCATTAAAAAAAAAAAGAAAATCAGGTCAGAGGGAACCAGAAATGTATTTGATCTGATATGTAATGTTTACCTTATGTATTTATTGTATAAACTAAGATGTACTTGAAATTTTAAAGAAACATACTATAGTATTGTTGTACTCTGGGTGGATTCGGATTCGGGGAGGGACACCGATATTGTGAATGTAGGTGACAAATGCCAGATTCTGATGCTTGATAACCTTGCAAGGATAAAATTATCCTTGGAAAAATATGTATTTTCTTTTATTGGAATAAATTTAAACTGTGCATGGCACACTTCCAGAGGAGAAAAATCACTTAGCCTTCACAATTACCTAACTCTAATATATGGAAAAAAAAACAAACAAAAAAGAAAGGTATGGAAAAGATGATATGGAGGAAAAAGGTAGCAGTTTTCCAAAGTTCATAAGCTATTGGTCATCAAGTGAGTTGAGCTAGGGTGATACTTTGTAATACCCAAGCAACTTGGAATACCTTGAAATGCAAGCAAATGACACACAGGTCAGGATTTTAAACGTGAACACATGCTTCAGAGGAAACCATATAGGAATAAAAATTGTTCCTGTTTTGCTAGTTTAGATTCTGAAAGAAGCTTTTGTGTGTAAAGTGGTAACCCTATCCTCTGCTTGGAGTCATGCCCTATGGTACACAAACCACAGTGTCTGTCCTAGTGTGCCCCAGTGAGAGAAACTTACACGTCTTGAATCTCCAGACTGGCACTGGATTTTATAAGATTTAATTTGCCTCTACCAGAGGGACAATAAAGAGCCGTCTTTATGCCACCCTACAGTGGACTTTAATGAGGAGAAGGAGAAGCTGGCGAAAGGTGTTCCTTGATAACCAATAGCCCCCCCCCCCCCCAAATTAAAGAGCAGTTCTGTTTTAGCATTCTAAACTCTACTCTTTGAATACAGTCCAGAAATCTGGTGGTTTCATTTCTTTCTCCCATCTGTTTCCCTCTCACTGGCTATATTTGTTAATATTTCCTCAAGCAGCATGGTGTATTGCCCTTACTGTGCTGGAGGAAAAGGCCAAGGATTGATCATTTAACAGGACAGGGAAACTTTTATTTTGGGCTGGAGTGCCAGGCATTTCCTCTCTTCCTGCCCAGCATCATAGGCAAACTTCTTCAGGAAAAAAAAAAGGAGAAAAAACGGCTGAGGCAGTTTGGGTATAAAAGGTGGAGGGGGGTTGGCGGGAGGAGCAGGGGAGAGCAGGGAGAAGGGGGAGAATGCAGCAATGTCAGGAGGGCCATTAGGCTGCTTATCTGTCTTTCCATTTGGCACGTGAAAGCTCCCAGCTCAGCACGCCATGTGTCAAATCTATCATTTGATATGTCAGGAACCATTATTCCCTCTTTTGTCACCAGTTTTGACCAAAGGATGAAAAATTGCTGTCTTACACAGACAAAATTATTGCCGAGGAAAAAAAATGGGTAACTCCAGCTCGGAAGAGAGGGCCAAGGTGAACCGCAGGGAAACACTCCTTAGATTAGGTCTGGGTTAAGAGAATATTGATCTGTGTGTTCAAAACTGTTGATCTCTCTGAGCAGAGGATGACAAATGGAGGCAAACAAAAAAAATTGAGTGTCTCCAAGGACGTTTGAGCTGCTCTCTGTTTTCCATGAGTATTTGTTTGGTTTGTGGGTTCTGCTCTAGGGATTTCAACGAAAATAAGCAAATATTGCACAGAAATGAAACAGCCACAAAAATGACATGGTGAGAACCTACAGAAAGAGAGCATGCATCAGGAACTGGGCAAGAGACAAGTATTAAATAGCAGAGGCATTAAAAAAAGGAACACAGTTGACAGAGCTGATATATTTTTTTTTCCATTATTTATCTGAGTCTGTTGGTACATTTGTTTTGCCTAGGAAATAGTATCTCTCTAGAGAAGTAGATATTCCACACTATGTGACCTGGATCAAGTTAGATAAGGCAACCCAATTTGCAAGTTGTATGACTTAAAAGACATATATGTTAATGACTATAAACTCACAAATGCAAGAAAGTTAAGAGGGTGAAACTTTTTCAGGCAAGGCAAAACTGACCAGATACCTAAAAATAGTATGATTTGTTCATTTGAATTGTATCCTTTGAGAAGCAGCATGGCTTAGTGGAAAGAGCCCGGGCTTGGGAGTCAGAAGTCGTGGGTTCTAATTCTAGCCCCGCCACTTGTCAGCTGTGTGACTTTGGGCAAGTCACTTAACCTCTCTGTGCCTCAATTATCTCATCTGTACAATGGAGATTGAGACTGTGAGCCTGACGTGGAACAACCTGATTACCTTGTATCTACCCCAGTGCTTAGAACAGGGCTTGGCACATAGTAAGTGCTTAATAAATGCCATTATTATTATATCATCATTGCCCCACCCCAACCCCACAACACTTATGTACATATCTTTAGATTACATATTATAAATTACTTATTCATTCATATTAATGTCTGTCTCCCCTTCTAGACCGTGTTTGTTATTGGCAGGGAATGTATCTGCTCACTCTGTTGTGTTGTACTCTCCCTAGAGTTTAGTAGAGTGATCTGCACATAGTAAGCACTCAGTAGATATGATTGATTGATCACCATGAAGTACCATGAAAACTGAACTCTCTGGGCACAGTTTAGGGAACGATAGTAGAGTCAATCATTCTATGACATAGTCACAAATTCAAAGTTTTCAACTGGCAGACTTGCCCACTATATACCTTAGTGCCATCCCCAACCCCCTCCAGTTTCCTCCCCATCTCCCTGGACGAGGTTGTTTACACCCTCTGCCTTCTTGGCCCATTACAACATGGCTTTTCAAAACTTCATTCCAAGATGGTACTCTCTAAGGTCACCAATGATCCCCTTAGAGCCTATTGGATCTCCTCCATTCCTATCCTCTTTGACCTCATTGCTGTCTGAAACACAAAACCGCTCTCCTTCTTCCTTGAAACACTTTCAGGCCTAAATTTTGCTCACATGGTATCAACCTAGTTCTCTTTCCACGTCTCAAGAGTACGAGTTTGAGAGTCAGAGGACTTGGGTTCTAATCCCAGCTCTGCCTCTTGTCTGCTGTGTGACCTTGGGCAAGCCACTGAACTTCTCTGTGCCTCATTTATCTCTTCTGTAAAATGGGGACCCTCGTGGGACAACCTGATTAACTTGTATCTACTCCAGCGCATAGAACAGTGCTTGGCACATAGTAAGCGCTTAACAAATACCATAATTATCATTATTATTATTATTATTATTCTCAATTTTGCTTATTGACTCCTCTTCTGTCCCTCATCCCTTAACTGTCGGTGACCTGATAGCATCTGTTCTGGGTCCCCTACTCTTTTCATTCTACATCCACTCTCTCAGGAGACTCATTCGCTTGCATGGCTTTAGCTACTGCCTCTACGCAGACAATTCCAAATTCTGGCTCTCTGGACCTGATCTCACATCTCACCCACAAGCCACATCTTCTCCTCCTTCCAGGATACCTCCACTTGGGTGTCCTGACTGGAACTCCAACATAGACTGAACTACTTATCTATCTTCCTTAATTTACTTCTGTTAACTTTCCTAGTTCAGGAAATTACCAGCACCACCCCTCTCTGTCCCATAATGTCAGTGCTATCCTGACTCCTCATTGTCTTCCAATTTTACATCAGTCCACTGCCTCATTCTGCTGCTTCTTCCTATTTAGATCTACTGGATCCACCCAACCTTCTGCTCCTCCCAAACAGCTACCACACAGGAACAACCGCTGGCTGTATCACAACTAGATTGTTCAGTCTCCTTACCCTTCTCCCTGTCTCCAGCCTTTTCTCTTTCTGATCTTTACCACATATTGCTGTATGGATCGTCTTCTTGAAGTGTCACTCATCTCACATCTCTCCTCTCCTCAAATTTCTCCACTGGCTTCTTATTTCTCTCCACACCAAGGAAATACTCTTCACAATTGTTTCCAAGGCTGCTCACAAACTGACCCCATTTTACATATTAGTTCTCTTCATCTGCTAAACCTGCTCTATTTATTCTTTCCCAACTAATCTTCTTAGCACCATCTCCTCAACTCTATCACCTCCCTCTCCTGACATACTGTTTCTCATGACTGAATTCCTCCCACACCTCCAAATCCAACTCACCACAGTCCTTCATTTCTTCAAAGCCCTCCTGAAATTCCCAGCATCCCAAGTCATATAACTTCTTAACCATTGCTAGCATTTATGTACTTCCTTGTACTTTTCCTCAGCACTAAGAAATCTATGTTTCTATTCACTTGTCCATTTCATCATTCATTTTGATTACTCTGTATTTTTGTTGTGTGTGTGTAAGTTCCTATTAGGCAGGGAAGTTGTCACTTATTTTTCTTTTTTGTATTTCCCAAGTATTTGGTATAGTGTATTGTCCTCAGTGTGCTACTACTTTATTACTACTACTAGTACTATTATTATTCATTCATTCATTTAATCATATCAATTAAGCACTTACTGCGTGCACAGCACTATACTAAGTGCTTGGGCAAGTACAATACAACAAAATATAGTGACAGTCTCTGCCCACAACAAGCTCACAGTCTCGGGTCGAGGGGGGGGCGGTGGGGAGAGAGAGAGACATCAATACAAATAAACAGGCATCAATGCAAATAAAATTAGAGATGTATACCAAAGTGCCATGAGTCCGGGAGATGGGGAAGAGCAAAAGGAACAAGTCAGGGTGATGCCCAAGAGAGCGGGAGATGAGAAAAAGTGGGGTTTAGTCTAGGAAGGCCTCTTGGAGGAGATGTGCCTTCAGTAAGGTTTTGAATTGGGAGAGAGTAATTGTCTGGTGGATTTGAGGAGGGAGGGCATTCCAGGCCAGAGGTAGGATGTGGGCTAGGGGTCGGTGATGAGCCAGGAGAGATTGAGGTACAGTGAGAAGGTTAGCTCCAGAGGAGCGAAGTATGCAGGCTGGGTTGTAGAAAGAGAGAAGCAAAGTGAGGTAAGAGGGGCCAACGTGATGGAGTACTTTAAAGCTAAAGGTGAAGAGTTTTTGTTTGATACAGAGGTGGATAGGCAACCACTGGAGATTATTGAGGAGGGGGAAGACTTGTCCTAAATGTTTCTGTAGAAGATGGATCTGGGCAGCAGAGTAAAGTATCGACTGGAGTGGGGAGAGGCAGGAGATTGGGCGGTCAGCAAGGAGGCTGATGCTATAATATAGGCAGGATAGAATGAGTGATTATACTAAAGTGGTAGCAGTTTGGATGGAGAGAAAAGGGCATGTTTTAGCTATGATGTGAAGGTGGGACCCAACCGGTGTACTGGATAGAGAACAGTCTTGGGAATAAGAAGTTCATGGGTTCTAACATTGGCTCTGCCACTTGTGTGCTGTGTTACCTTGGGCAAGTCACTTTGTTTCTCCAGGCCTCAGTTACCTTATTCGTCAAATGGGGATTGAGACTGTGAGCCCCACATGTGACAAGGACTGTGTCCAACCTGATTTGCTTATATCCAGTACTTAGTACAGTGCCTGGCACATAGTAAGTGCTTAACAAATACCATAATTATTATTACTACTACATGTTATTGTATTTAAATTTCTAATTTAATTAGTCAAGGATGATATAATTAAGAGATTTATGGTCCATTTCAAATCAAGTTGAATGTCCAGAAGGTAGCCATTGTCCAAGACAGAATACCGAGTCTAATAGATCATGGGTTTGATCCCGGCATATTATCACATGTGGTCTTGTGGTCTTATCATTTTCTAATATTGAGAGGGAAATTTCCTGGTTTTGATACCAGTATTCAAGAACACCATCTCCTGGTTGTGTGTAAATTAAATAATGGTAATATTAATAATAATAACATTTTTGGTATGCCATGTGCCAAGCACTGCATTAAGCACGGGGATTGATACAAGGTAACTGGGTCCCACATGGGGCTTACAGTCTAAGCAAGACAGAGAAAAGATCTAGTCACTTGGGCGATTAGTGGCTTTACTTTAATCTCCACCTTTGTTTCAGTTTCTCTTCAAAACTCATAGACACTATCTATTTTCATCTCTGTGTAAAGTACTGGAATATCTCAGTTTAACGCAATAGCAGTACTGTATTGATAAACTCTATTCTACTGTTTCCATTCCACCCAACATTTCCCCTTTATAAGGTGAAGTGGACTGTTGAAAGTCTTTGGGGAGAAAGCAACCACAACTTAGCCCCTGCACTCAGTTGTCCATTCATTCATTCAATCATATTTATTAAGCGGTTTACTAAGTGCTTGGGAGAGTACCTCAGAAACTGGAGGAGGGAGATTGCAGCTGCAGCTTACTCTATTCTATGTCACTCAAATAACCATGCTCAAGTGGGTGGGCAACGTACCTCAAGGGCTTGGCAACCCATCAGTTATTTAATCAATGGCATTTACTTAGCATTTACCATGTGACAAGCTCTGTACTAAATGCATGGAAGAATACAGTAAAATAAATAGACATATTCCCTGCTCTCAAGCTTACTATTTAATGGGAGAGACTGTTGAAAATCCCTCATGAGTCGATGTTTCCTGAGTCATGAGGAGGAACCCTTCACCTCATCTAATGGCATCATTCCCCTGAATCCAGCTCACCCCACTTCCTTTGTTTGCTGTGTTGGCCACTCCTAATCTGGGCTGGAGCAAAGGCCATTTCCACATTTTGGAGGTCTTTCAGAGAATCCTTTTTATAATGGGACCATTGTTGCTGTTGTTCTTTTTCTTGACTCTCCTCCCTAACTTTCAAATTCAATACATCTGAATTGACACTCACCACACTGCTCTAAAACACTTTTAGATCCTCTTATTCAGACAGGTCCATTGTCGTTCTGGCCAGCGCAGAAAGAAATGGGCATTTCATGCCTTCCCTGTGTGGAATCATTCCCAGAGAACCCCTATCTAGCTGTCCTAGAGACTGCTCTAGCATAGCATAATATGTCTGGGAACATGGTTAAACATGATAGCAACAAGTCCTGATAGCAACTAATATCTGTTCACGTGTAACATGGCTACAAACCTTATTCCAACTGTGTTAATAAACTATGATGGAAATTAGAGATGGTGTATACCTTCTCTACTAACAACGAAGAATTAACAATTTTAAAAAAAATTGCGTGCTTACCCAGACCTTTAAAAGAAACTTAAATGAAGTCCGTTAGTCTCAGCTTCCCTATTTGTGTAACTAAATCGCTTAACATTTCTCTGGGCTCTCAGATAACTCTGTCCCTTTTCTGTGAGTACAAAGTGTTAACCAGAAGGGAGAAGGGAATCATCATAATTCAAGTAGGAAGAAGAAAAAACACGAGTGCTTCACTGGGAACTAACCCACTCCTTTTCCCTCCAAATCCACTTTCGATCACTTTGCTCAAAATACGAAAAAAGTATTCCACCCTGAGCATAGAATACAATTCATAATATAAGACTCTTGTTTAGATAGGAGATTTGTTCACTCTTTTCCCAAATGAAAAAACAAATGTATCAGTGGAAGACGGTTTTGCTTTATAAATTTTAATGAGAAGAGAAAGCAATTTCAATTCATCCAAACCCAGCACATAAACTGTAAGCAATTCTAATAATACCAACTAATAATTTAATTTATAGAAAGAACTTAGAAATTAGCTTCTGTTTTTATATATAATGCATAGTTGCCAATTAATTGTCTCACCAAGGAAATGTTCATTTTCAGGACAATATTTAATATTTTAGTGACTAGAAATGACATTGCTTGTCTATTATAATTATATATTGTTCTATAAATTTAAAGTATACAGCTGTCCCTTGCAAATGCAGGAATCTTTAAACCATGAAAACATGCATTTTATTTCTGTACTAAAATGTAAAACATTATTGGGGGAAGATAGATCCCATTTTCAAATCATTTCTAAGTAATTTTGTTGGAGTCTTGATGAAAATGATGATTACTAAAAAAGTTCAGAAATGTCATTTAAAAGGAATGTGCTCCTAGTATTTATTTTCTACCTAAAGTTGGCAGTGAATAACTTGTGATGCTTCCTAAGTGTTATTAACAATCAATAGACTGATCCTCCCAAGGGTGCAGCAACATAGCCTCAGGAGTGGTAAAGGGAAAAACCATTTGTCACCTTCTCCCAGTTGCTCATTCTCTTTTGGAATAACAACACCTTGAAGTTATCCAGCACTTTCATGTCCATCACCTCAAAATGCTTTCACATCCATTATCTAATTTTGCCCTCCTAATATGCATGAGCAAAATAGAGATGTAGTGTTCATTCTCCCATTTTACAGATGAAGAAACTGAGGCATAGAAACATGAAGTGGCTTGCTCAAAACCATGTAGCAGCATCTCAGCCACCATTTATCCCATTCACCTCACTTTTCCCATCCAGGCTATGCCAGACCTCTTTTTAGGCCCAAGCAGCAGCGAAGTAAAGATGGCTGAGCAACTGAAGTGCTGCCTGGGAAGCTGAGGGGAAGGACAACTCTCCCTTCAGCCCAGAGATAAGTTGGCCCTACCTACTTAGGACTGAATCTCACTTCTTGATAAGCAGCACTGGGCAGGGGCAGATGGTAGAGTCATATGCTTCTGTTTTTGGATCATCCCATCTGGAAGGTGAGGGAAAAGGGCTAAGGTTCAAGACAATTTCTCAGCACAGGAATTGAATCCTTAAACTATTCCTCCAAAGTCAGTCTACTGGATAAAATAAATTGGGGAGATTGTGCCAGTCCTCTGTATTTTAAGCACTAGAGTCTCTTGGTTTCAAGCCTGTTCTTGCCTAACATAGGATACAAGATACATAATACAGACTCAGAACATTGCCTGTGTAAACTTGCTGTGGGCAGGAAACATGTCTATCAACTTTCCTAAGTGTTCTGCCTACATTAAGCACTCAAAGATTGATTGATTAATTGAAAAACTGACTTCTTGAGAGAAGAGATTATGTCTACTAACGCTACTGTACTCTCCCAAGAGTTTAATGCATTGCTCTGCACACAGTAAACATTCAGTGAATTTGTTTGCTTGATTTAGTTCATTCATTCAGTCATATTTATTGAGCATTTTCAGTTTGCAGAGCACTATACTAAGCACTTGGGACAGGACAATATAACAATAAACAAACACATTCCCTGCCCACAGTGAGCTTGCAGTCTAGAGGGGGGACATTTAATCTAGTGGGGTGAGATTCTGGGTCACATGTCATTTTGTAAAAACAATTTATTTTAAACCTAAATTCCCCAGTCTCACACACATCTTTTGCAGTGTCTCCCTCACATATGGTGATGGCCATGGAATTTTTAGTTCGTTCTGCATTCTCAAATGCTCCTACAAGGCTTCCAGCATGCTCTGTACCATTTAATGTTTCTCAGCCCACATTTTAGCACTAGCTTCAATTGAATCCCCAGGATAATCAGATCTGGCACAGGACTCACTATCACAGTCTGAGGGGGAGGGTGAACAGATATTTTGCCCCATTTTACAGATGAGGAAATTGAGTCACAGAGAAGCCAAGTGACTTGCCCAAAGTCACACAGCAGGGAAGTGGCAGAGCCCAGATTAGAACCCAGCTCCACTAACTCCCTCTCCTTCTCCTTCCAGTAGTCCACAATGCTTCTCTATTTCGACTTTGTCTGAGGCAGTAATGCAGGTGCGATTTCTTTGGATATTAAACTCTCCACAGATGCTTGTAACATGGAAGTCCAAAGGGAATGATGGGAGTGCTTAGAAAGACATATTTTAAGCCTTGTTTGATGTTGGCAGTAAAACGTCTAGGAACCAAAGCCCAAGAAATCCAACTCATTTACCACAGTGTCATGGTGCTGATGAAAAATATCATACCATGAATGTACTGGAGAATACCCAGTGTACAAATCTTGTTTGAAATGGAACATTGACAACTGTTACATCAGTGTTCGGAATTTCACAAGTTTAATTATGAGAAGATAGTTCCAATTGTCTATATGAATATTGTTTGTACTTGAATAGAGAACTCAGATGCTTTGTTACACATGATCCTTCAATCAATCCATCATTTGTATTTATTAAATGCCTATTAGGTGCAGAGCACTGTCTTATGTGTATTATGTGCTTGAGAGAGTACAGTATAGCAGTGTGGGTAGACAGGTTTGCTACCCACAACAAGCTTATAAGTCTAGAGGAGGTCTTCAGCTATGGGGTAAATCCTTAGCGAACAATTTGTGACTCAGCTATGACATCCAGTAATAATGCCAAACACCCGATTCTGCTCTGAACCCTAGATCAGCCCAAGAAATTCCTGGAATCAAATGAGAGGTAGGTTGTCATCTGTCACCTCACTGGTTTTTGAGCCTGTCAAGGTTGAGAATGGTGATTTCACTTCATTTCAGTAACCAAATAATAAATTCCAGGCACACTGCATGGCCAAATGAATTAGGTTTGTAAAATAAAGATTAGATGTGGAAAAGTTTTAACTTCCAGAGATGTGATTCATTTATGCCTAACAGGCCAGTGTTGTTTTGAAAATAATTTTTCAGTAGAAAAATCCACCAGGGCTGAAATCCTCAGTCAACCTGTATCTAAATACTACTGCTTCTTCATCAGTAATACCTCATGGATACTATTGTATTCTCCCAAGTTTTATAGCCATAGTTTCAGGAAAAAAAAAATTACCTCTAGGCTGGTTTATGTAACTCCCATCCTTACTACTCTGTGTCTCCAGACTCTCATCTTTTCAGTCTCCTGTACATATCATCTTTCTAAAATGTGAATTGAAGCACTTCAATCAAGCAAACAATTGATAATATGTATTGAACGCCTCTTGTGTGCAAAGCACTGAATTAAGCACTTGAGAGTACATGAGAAGCAGAAAATTGTCCCTTCAATGAAGGAGTTTATTACCTAATGAGGAGGACAGGAAGACAAAAATTATTTTTGGAACTGAAGGAAGAACAAAGATGCAACTGTGAGCAACAAGAATATGGAAAGATGAAATAGATTAATAAATAAGCAGTGTATAAAAATGTATTCATTCATTCATTCAACAGCATTTATTGAGCTCTTACTATGTGCAGAGCACTGTACTAATTGCTTGGAATGTACAATTCGGCAACAGATAGTGTCAATCCCTGCCCAATAACGGGCTATGTGTTGAAGATGGTTGTATATGTAAAGACTAAGTGTGATTTTTGAGTTCCTGTGATAGCGGAAGGCAGAGGGTGGGAGGTGGGATATTATGAGGTTTTGAGCACGGGGAGAATTGTGATCTGGTGAATTTGAAGTGAGAGGAAGTTCCAGGTGGGAGCAAGTATAAGTAAGGAGTAGGGGCAGGAGAATCACTGGTGAGAGACATTAAGAAGGCAAGTTTGGGAAGAGTGAAGAGTGCAAGCTGGGGTGCTGTGGGTGAAGAGAGTGTATATGTAAAGGGCAGAGCTGGTAGAGAGATCCTGACAGCCAGTGTAAAGGAATTTAAAGAGGAAGGGAAATGCTAGTATTGCAATTTTCTGCCACATCTCCTGCATCCTCCCCATCCTCTCAACTCAAATAGCCACTCTGGTTCTAGCTCCTGTCTTCGTATGGATAGATGAATGAAATTAAAATAATAATGATGGCATTTGTTAAGCACTTACTATGTGCAAAGTACTGTTCTAAGCACTGGGGAGGATACAAGGTGATCAGGTTGTCCCACGTGGGGCTAACAGTCTTAATCCCCATTTTACAGATGAGGTAACTGAGGCACAGAGAAGTTAAGTGACTTGCCCAAAGTCAAATAGCTGACAAGCGGTGGAGCCAGACTTTGAACCTATGACCTCTGACTCCCCAGCCCGTGTTCTTTCCACTGAGCCACACCAACCACTCTGAACTCTCAGCTTCTTCTTCCTCATTCAGATTTACAACATCTATTTAAATATCTGTCTCCCCCACTAGACTGTAAACTCCTTGGGTGCAGGTATCTTGTCTACCTATTCTATTGTATTGTTCTCTCCCAAGCACTTAATACAATACCCTACACACAGTTAATTACTAAACAATTGATTAATTGCCCTGATCATCTTCCAAAATTCTATTCAACATTTGTCCATTGGAGGCATCTGGGCCAGTAGTACACTGGCACTTTAGAAGGAATCCCATGTTTTCCAGGACCCAGTTCAACAACAGCCTAACCTCCCCCCCTCCCCGCCCCGCCCCCCCCCCCCCAAGGTTGGAACAGAAGGTAGGATTTGGTCACGTGATAGTCATCTTTACATTACTGTGACAATCCTAGAAGACCCTAGCACTTGAACTTCTTAAATCAAGAGGAATAGAATTGTAATTTCTACTGAAAATAGGACTGGGAGCAAAACTTAGGTAATTGAAACTTGCATGACTTACATACCATCAAACTCCCTCTTCTAAGTAGAACTGCATGACAAGCTTTTCTTTCTTGATCTCCCATCTAAATCCAAATCAATGCACTCATACAAAACATGTTTGATTTTACCCTCTATGGCTTAAAGAATGTATGTTCCACTTGAGTTCCTTTAGTACTGTATGAATCCTGCAACCGACATCCTCCACTTCCATGAGCAGAAATTTAGGAAAACACCAAGCAGTCAAGCCCAAAGTTTATGTGTCTGATTCTACTTAATGGTCATCAGAAGCGCCTATGTTGTGTAGGGATTATCTTCATACATTAAAGCCAAGGCTATAGGGACTGAGAGTAATAACAGACTGTCTGAATAGGGCAAATGGTCTAACTCTGTCTACATGAACCGTATCGAAATAGCTATTGTTTGGTTTTTTTTCCTCTGGATTTTTTATTTCAGTTCTCATCCATACAGCTCCTGTTATCTGACAATCTTTATGGGCACATTAAGAGATAACCCAATATTTCTAGACAAATATATTTTGAATTTATGTAATCTAACATAACATACTGAATATTGAATTTTTTTTCAGTGAACAGAAAGATGTATTGTCCATGGAGATAATAGTAGTCCTCAGCTTCTTATCAGTCAATATTTCCCTCTT
Organism: Ornithorhynchus anatinus; assembly: GCF_004115215.2. Lineage (NCBI taxonomy): Eukaryota > Metazoa > Chordata > Mammalia > Monotremata > Ornithorhynchidae > Ornithorhynchus > Ornithorhynchus anatinus. The sequence continues at coordinate 109,824,337 of NC_041729.1, read as the reverse complement.
TGGTCAATAAATCATAATGTAACATCACAAAAGCAATACCCATTTAATAGCAAACATGAAAGTCTATACAAGTTTGATCCAGGCCTCAATATCATAATTGGCAGTGCTCCTCCTCACTGAGTTATGCTGAGTTCTGCCAAGCTGAATGACTTCATCTTTTCTGACCTACATGCACAAGACACTTGTCTCCTGTTTGACCTTGGGTATTTCACTTGAATTCTCTTTGCCTCAACTCATCTATAAATTAGGGATTAAGACTGTGAGCCTCACGTGGGCCATGGATTGTGTACAACCCGATTAGTTAGTACAGTACCTGGCACATAGTGAGCACTTAACGAACGACATCATCTTTCCTGACCCTCATGCCCAAGACATCCTGCTGCTGTGTTACCTTGGGTAAATCACTTGAATTCTCTATGCTCCAGCTCATCTGTAAATTACAGATGAAGACTGTGAGCCCCAAGTGGGCCATGGTCTGTGTACAACCTAATTAGCTTCTACCTACTCCAGCACTTAGTACGGTGCCTGACACATAAGTGTTTAACAAATGCCATCAGAATAAAAAAGAAAAAAGGCACCTTCAATAGTAATGGAAACGCAATGTGAATATCCATTCTGTAACTGCCCCAAGCCCTACAATTTCATGTGCTTACATATTCTTCTAAACCCAATTCAGGTAGCTGAAAATCAACCCAGACTAAGCCAATAGGATGCTGGCAGACCAAAGTAAGAATTGGAAAGGTTATTTGGAAATGACTTTCCCAACTCTGGCTAAAAGTTAACGCTTCCTCAAAGATATTTATTTATCCAGTTGGAGCCCCTGGCTCTTTTTCCTTTTCCAATGAGCCCTGGGGTGACTGAAGCTGAATACAATAATTTCATTCTCTATTTTTTCTAAATCTAACAATGGTCTTCTGCAAGGTTAGCCTCTTTCTGTGGGAGCAGCTTGGAATCAGAACAAATTTTGCATCTAAACATGGAACAAAATTTATTTTGTCACTATCTGCATAGAAATATGTGTTTACCTTTAGACAACATCTTGATATTTGGTACAAACAGTAATTTTCTCTGATGCCAACACCCTTGTTACTGTATTGCTATCCTGGATATGTAAAATGAGCTCTCTCCTAAGAAGACAAGTTTTTAATATTAACTGAAGTAAGGACGTAGTATGTACCAAATACAGTGCAGAGAACTGAGGTAGATACTAGAAAATGAGATCAGGCACTGTCCCTGTCCTACAAAGATTTCACAGTGTAGTATCTAGAGGGAACAGAGAGGAAACAGAGGCATAAAAAGGCTATGGTGCTTGTCTAGTACATTCCAGTTGCCATTCCTTTCATCTCCCAAGTTCCAGCTTGTTCCTCTGATCTCTGGACCCTCTCTGGCAGCTTGTACAGACATTCTGGTGGCAGAACCTAGGGAAAAGATGAGCTCATCTAGGACCCAAGGCCTCCCTTGCCTGGTTTAACTTCTGTTCCCACCTTCCTCCTTGGGATCCTCCCTTTCCTACCACAGAAACAATATCTTGCTCATTCTTCTCCTCCCTTCCCAAGACTATTGGTTTATCGCCTCTCCTGTTCTTCCTGAGTTCCTGAGATGGATTTCTTTGGTTGATTTATCAGTGGGAATCCAGGGCCTATTTTACTGAGATGTGGCTATTTCTATGCCCTCCGCCAACAGAGTATTCCTTGGAAAATGTTTTCCTGACATCCATGCTTTTTCTCTAGGCTTGCTGGGAACATGCTGCCAATCCAAAAATCTTTTAAAATTCCATATTCACATCTTACTGGATGACTTTTAACTTCATATGAAGTAAATCTGTTGTGGCATCCCATGTTGGAATCCTGGGACTGTGATGAGGAAAATCACTCTTTCCCACCATTATTTAAAAACCCACCCTGTCCCCTATTTTCTCACAGCCCAGTGGGCCCCCAATCACACACTGCACCCTCCTTGGCCACCAACCACTAGATGCTCCTCTCTGCTCCCTGGCCCTGCACCTCTTTTTTCCTTAAACTTGTTTTGCCACCTTGGCCCACCCTTTCCCCGGATTGTAGAACCTCCACAGCCCGGCCAGACAACTGATGGATACAAACATATCTTCCAGCCCAGTCAGGTCTTTGGCTCTGAGCACTCTTTGCTGTCAGGGCTGCAAGCCAGGATGAGGGTCAGCCTTGGCACCCAGGACGTGCGGACAGTTGGAGACCTCTGCAGAGGTTAGTGCCCTGTGGTCTCAGATCTCCTCAGGGAGACTGAGGCAGAGTTTCGCAAAGTCAGCCTGAGATGAAGATGGGTTCCCTTGGATGGTCCCTAGAGGATCCTTCACACCAACAGTCAGCTGCTAGGGGCCCCGGAGCCATTTTCCTCTGGAACCCCAGCCTGGGCACCAAGGGTCATCCTGCTCTGCCCCCTAATGGTCTTCTCCTGGAAACAGTACTACTCATTCCTCTCTGCACCACAGCTAAGGCTTAGGATCAGGCTTTGCCTGGCTGAAGCCCTGAGAAATTGGTATCTGGAATTGAAGATTGACTGAGAGCAGGGCTGAAGGCCTCAGAAAGAAGGGTGTGGTAGTGGGGAAAGTTTCACAGGATCAAGACAGGACCAACTGGTAAAAAACTTCATTCATTCATTCAATCGTATTTAATAAACGCTGACTGTATGCAGAACACTGTAAAGCTTCATTCGTTCATTCAGTCGTATTTATTAAGCACTAACTGTGTGCAGAACACTGTACTAAGCACTTGGGAGAGTACAATATAATAATAGACACATTCTCTGTCCCCAGTGAGCTTACAGTCTATTAAGGAAAATATGCCTTTCTGCTGCCCTGACTGCCACAGACTTAGTCGGTGGACCTGTTTTTGTGTGTGATAGTTGGCCAGCAGTATTTTCTGTCTGGGCATTACAATTTACATTTACCGAAGTTTGATTATAATCCGTGCAAGAGAAGTTCAAAGATCCCAGCACGATCAAGTGCGGAGGATTGTTCAGAAGCTCATTGTGGGCAGGGAATGTGTTTCCTTATTGTTATATTGTACTCTCCCAAGTGCTCCACACACAGTCAAGCACTCAATATATATGATTGAATGAATAAATGCAGGGGGGAGAAAAGGCCATAAACCCTGGTGGCTGCTGCCATTATCACATGGCTCATGGCTTGTGGCTCCTCAGGAGGGGGTGAAACAGAGGAGAGTTGCTTGGAACTGTTTGTACTGGGAAGAAAGGGCTGCCTGGATGGGATGAGGTCAGTGGAAGCCCACCCCTGGCTCTTCCCCTTCTCTGCTTGCTGCCACACACTTGAACACCTACCTGATCATATACAGCTGGGAGAAAGTTCATGCTGATAAAATAATGTAGCATGTAATCAGATTATCTTGAAGGAGGTCTTTTGGTGAAACAATATGCCCTAGTGGAGATAGCAAGGGTCAAGGAGTCAAAGAACCTGGGTTCTAATCCTTCCTTTGCCATTTGTCTGCTATGTGACCTTGTGCAAGTCACTTAACTTCTCTGTAACTCAGTTTTCTCATCTTTAAAATGGAGATTTAATGCCTTTTGTCCCTCCTACTTAGACTGTGAGCCCCTTGTGAGATAGACTGTACAACCTGATTATCTTGTATCCAAGCCAGTGTTTAGTACATAGTAAGCACTTTATCATTATTTTTATTATTGTGGTTAATATTAGTATTACATTAACATCATTATTAGTTTGTCAAATAGCAGGACCATTACCCATAAATGTGATATTCCTTTGTGGACCCCTTGTAACATGAAGTTTTCATGAAGAGCCTTTGGCCCTTTAAACCCTTTTGTCAACCACAATTATTTTTCAAGGAGTCCTTATTAACATTCAGGCAAAAATCAGGATAAACCTCTAGGTCAGATCAAAGACACTCTGGTTTTCAGAGGCAGCAGAGGCTTACTGCTGTGTTCTGAGCAATACCTCAGCCTTTCAGCAGGATCAATCAGCAGCAAATGGCTTGAGAAGCTCTTCCATGTTGCAGGGCATGACTTCAAGTTAATGGCACTTTTCTCCTGTAAACTCCTAGGTCAGATCAATGGGAAGAAACCCTTTGCCAGTTTCCATCCTGTGAATTCTATAGAGTGTTGAAGTGGCATTGCATATTGGGATGGGGAAAAAAATCATTCTCCTTAGTAAGATTTCTATAAATACAGTACAGTGATGATGTGCTATAGTACACATCCTATTAAAACAGTATTGTCAAGTGCCATACTGCCAAAATACGTGCACATAAAAGTCTTTGGAAATATTATTTATTTGTAAAATATGTGTAGGGTATATTGATCTCACATTGGATAGGATGGATAGGTCCTCATCATCAGTATAGGCATCTTCAAAAACAAACGATGAAATAATGCATGGGTCTTTAAGGACCCAACAAATTCAGCGTGTCTTTGTCCCTGTTAAGAGAGAAAGTTCCACACTGGTGTGTTTCCAGTATCTCCATGAGACCCCTAAGTCAATTAATTCCAAACCATTATAAAGAAAGTTTGCAAAATAGAGCCAATTTCTCTGCATCTCTCAGGCCCATGGAAGCACTTGACTTCTCTGAGCCTCGGTTTGATAATTTTTAAACTGGAAATACATATCGGTTCTTCTTCACTTAGACTATGAGACTCGAGAGAGTCAGAGACTGTGACCAATCTGTACATCTTGTATTAATTGATCAGACAATCAATGGCATTTATTGAGTGCTTATTATGAGCAATGTAATAAGCACTTGGAAAAGTATAATAGAGTAGAGTTGTTACATATGATCCCTGGTCCCAAGGAGTTTACAGTCTACAGGGGAGGAAAGACATTAAAATGGATAGGGATAATCTCAAGATTAGGGGTAGCAGCATGGCCTAGTGAAAAGAGCATGGACCTGAGGAATCAATAATAATAATGACAGTATTTGTTAAGCACTTACTATGTGCAAAGCACTGTTCTAATCACTGGGGAGGATATAAGGTGATCAGGTGGTCCCAAGTGGGGCTCATTGTCTTAATCCCCATTTTACAAATGAGGTAACTGAGGCACAGAGAAGTTAAGTGACTTGCCCAAAGTCCCACAGCTGACAAGTGGCGGAGTTGGGATTAGAACCCATGACCTCTGACTCCCCAGCCCATGCTCTTTCCACTGAGCCACACTGCTCCTCTAAAAAGGACCTGGGTTTTAATTCTGGCTCTGCCAACTACCTGCTGTGTGATCTTGGGCAAGTCACTAAAGTTCTCTGTTCTCCTGTTCTCATTCCTTCTTAAATTGAAAGTCCCAGGCAGGACAGGGCCTTTGTCTAACGTAATCAACTTATATCCACCCCAGCACTTAGAGAAGTGTTTGTCACATAGCAAGCATTTAACAAACACCATTTTTAAAATACCCCAATTATCATTATTCTTATTATTGTTCTAGTAAGGGAAGAGCAGTCTGCATAATAGGCAACCATCCACACAGAAGGGAGGTGTGTGTAACCTTTCAGAGTATGTCCTCGGGAGTTAGGAAACCCACAGTCTAATCCTGACTCCACTATTTGCCCGTTGGGGCAAATCATTTAACTTCTTTGTACCTCAATGTCTGTATCTGTAAAATGGCTATGAATATGTCTTTACTCTCTCCCTCAGAATGTGAGCCCCACATCAGACCGATCTGATTGTTTCATTTTAGGTATATGAAAAGTTTGTGCCTTGCTAAGTCAGTATCAATCAAGGCAACTTATTGAGCGCTTACTGTGTGCAGAGCACTGTACTTGGGAGAGTACAACAGAGTTCATTCAATAGTATTTATTGAGCGCTTACTATGTGCAGAGCACTGTACTAAGCGCTTGGAATGAACAAGTCGGCAACAGATAGAGACAGTCCCTGCCGTTTGACGGGCTTACAGTCTAATCGGGGGAGACAGACAGACAAGAACAACAGAGTTGGTAGACATGTGCCCTACCCACAACGAGCTTACAGTCTAGAGTATGATTCCAGCCACATCGTTGAATCTGAACTGTGCTAGTTCTCCCACCAGACAAAGCTGGACCTGCCAAGTTTTCACTATGAACAATTTAACAAAAACCTGATTTGTTTTCTCAGTAATTCTAGGACATTTCAAATTATGAAACATGAAATTCTTGGGAAATTGGGCAATATTACCAACCCTGGTGTGAGTTCTGGTGGTGGGGAAAACCTCATTCCCTGTTCAGACCAAGGTGAACTAGAAGGTTTCACTATGCACATTTTTAAACAAAAACCCGACTTGAGAAAGAATTGAGACAGCCCGGTATGCCAGCCTCATGGCTGCCAATCTAAAGATTGGCCAAAAAGAAGGATCACTGTCCATAACAGCACTGATCCTTCATGGAATTCTAGTATCTACCCCAGCAGTCAGTACAGTGCTTGGTACATAGTGAGTGGAGAAGCAGCAAGGTCTCGTAGAAAGAGTGCAGGCCTAAAAGTCAGAGGACATGTAATCTATTCCCAGCTGTGATTTTTTTTTTCCCCATGGTATTTGTTAAATACTTATTAGGTGCCAGTCACTGTACTAAGCACTGGGGTAGATACAAGGTTATTACAATGGACAAAGTCCTTGCCCCACCTGATGCTCACAATCTTATCCCCCATTTTACAGATGAGAAAACTGAGGCACAAAGATGTGAAGTGACTTGCCAGAGATCACATAGCAGACCAGTAGAGGAGCTGGGATTAGAACCCAGGTCCTTCTGACTTCCAAACCCGTGCTCAGTCCACTAGGCCACATGGCTTCTCATTTGTCTGTTGTGTGACCACGGGCAAGTCTCTGTGTCTCAGTTTCCTCATCTGTAAAATGGGGATTAAATCCTACTCCCTCCAATTTAGACTGTGAGCTTCATATGGGATAGGGACTGTCTCCAACCTGATTTCCTTGTTATCTACTTGAACTTTTAAGTGCTTAAAAGTGTTTGTCAAGTGGTTAGCACTTCACAAATACGATTTAATAAGTGTTTGACAAATACCACAATTATTATTTCTTCTACTATTTTCATGCAGCAAGGAGTTTGGTTAGCTATCAGAGAATCCTGTATTTGTTTCAGGAATTTTGTATCAGTCATCTCATCATCATCTTCATTATCATCGGTAAAATCTTCAATCTGATGAGGGTGAAAAGCCAACTCAAATTGCCACATATGCAGTAGCTAAAAGAGGGAATAGAGAGAGCTAGACCAAGTGAAAAAAATTAATTAGCATATATACAGTACACCAGTGTGCTAAGGAGAAATGAAGAAATAGGTTGTACAAAACTGTCTAGAAGCAGGATCGAAAACAGAGACAGGATCTATATGGAATATAGAGTACAGCAAGTAGCGATCATCTTTACAGTCATAATTGTTAAAGAATGCCAGGTGCATGTTTTATTTTTCAACTGCACATCCACACACAGCTAGGGCCTAACCAACTGTATCATCATCTTCAAAAAATGAAACTACAGATATTCCCATGACCCAAAAAAGAAAAGTGAAGGTTTATCCTCTTTGTACTTCCATTTTCTTCATCTGTCACGAAGAAAACCAAATTCTGCAGTGTCACAGGGTGCCTTGAATATTATTTGGGCACAAATGCCAAATGGCACATAGTAACATGTAACAATATTACTCTTGGAAACCCATCTGTTTACTGGGGTAGAATTGTTTCCTAATGTCCCTGTTTCATGCTTTTTCAATAGTTCTAGACAGCATATTTGCACTGTTGTGTCCTGAGGAGATTTTTTTCCTTACTCATATTCCACCATAATAGACTCCTAAAAATTGCTTTCTTAATTTCATTATGTTCTCCTTTCATGGCACATCAGCTACTAACAGATTGATTTTATGGGCCTTTTTTATTCTGCCTTTATCCAAAATGGAAATTGTATGGTGACTTTTTCTAGCATTGTTTTCTTTCTCAATATTCCTGTTGCTCACCCCAGTACTCCCTTAGATTTGACTGGTAACTGTTTAAACCCTATATCATCAGTGACCCAAAATAAACTATTCTAATTTGAATAGAATTCTTTATTGATTGGATAGCCCATTTTTTTGTGTCCTAACTAAAGTCACCCATTTGCTACATTGCCCTTGTTTTCCCAGCCACAGTTTCCCAGTTTCAAAGGTGAAAGAAAAATGCTGCGTTCTATCCAACAAGTGATAAGAATTGCAGACTAGACCTACCTTTAGTTTAGCCGATTGAAACAGGGACTAGGAAGTCATTTTCTTCTATTTTGTGAGCTCCTTTGGGGCAGAGATTGAGTTTCCCTTCTTAGTTGTACTCTTCCAAGTGCTTAGTACTCAAGAAGCGCTCAATAAATGCCACTGATTGATTGACTGATTCAGAGACGATTATTACTTCATTACTGCAGCCTTCAATATTTCCCAAATTCACCTCTTCCCTTTCAATCAACCTGTCCCCTGCTTCAGTCACTCTCCACAACCCATCTATTCTACTTTATTAGCCTCCTCACTAGACTCCCTGCCTCCAGCCACTCCCATTTCCATTCAATCATTCATTCAATCGTATTTATTGAGCACTTACTGTGTGAAAAGCACTGTACTAAGCCCTTGGAAGGTACAATACAGCAAATAAAGAGAGACAATCCCTGCCCATAACAGGCTCACAGTTTAAAGCGGGAAGTGTGGGGGTAGGAGACAGACATCAATACAAGTAAACAGGAATCAAAATAAATAAATATAATTATAGATATATACATATATACATAAGTGCTATGGGGCGGGGGTGAGAGGGGAACAGCAAAGGATGTGAGTCATGGTGAGAGTGCAGAAGGGAATGGGAACTGAGGAAAAGGAGGATTTAGCCTTGGAAGGCCTCCTGGAGGAGATGTGCCTTCAGTAGGGCTTTGAAGAGGGGGGAAGAGTGATTTTCTGGTGGATTTGAGAAGGGAGAGCATTCCAGGCCAGAGGTAGGATGTGAACTAGGGGTCAACAGCGAGACATGAGAGAGCAAGGCGTAATGAGAAGGTTAGCACCAGGGGAGCAGAAGAGTGCGGGCTGGGATGTAGAAGGAGAGAAGGGTGGTGAGGTAAGAGGGGGCAAGGTAATGAAGAGCTTTAAAGCCAATAGTGAGGAGTCCAATCTACAATTTCCAATCTTCACTTCACTCTGTTACATAATGTATATATATGCACCTAAGTATGGAGGATAAGTATAAGAAGGTACATGAGGGCTAAAGATGACTGATGAGATTATATGACTTGGAATGCTGGGGTTTAATCAGGTAAGGCATGTTTGACTGAGTCAGGTTTTCAGGAGGGCCATTAATGTGGAGAAGGCAGTGGTCTGTCAGATTTGGGATGGGGGGAGATCTATGCCAGGGAAACGGTTTTAGCAACAGGGTGAAGGTAGGACAGTTGAATGCAAGATAGAGCTGGAGAGTTATCTTGGGAGGAATCAATCAATCAGTAGTATTTGTTGATCATTTACTCGGTGTAGAGTACTGTACTAAGTACTTGAAGGAACGGAGGAAGTGGATTGGGTAGGAGAAAGCAAAGATAGTTGGTAATATAAATTCAAAGAACACTCAACTAAGACAGGATTTCTTTCCTATTCTACTGCATATTTAACAGGTTTCAGTCATAAGGATTTCAGAGTTGCCATTTTTACATCTCTATGGTCTTAAACTAAAGAAGTTGTGCTTTCTCAGTAATAACTTCCAGCAGGGGAATAAGCAATTTGGATTTTCAGTGAGGAGTGCCAACTACCTCCATTATTATCTTATTCTCCATTTGAGCAGCTTTCTCAACCTCACCTTGGCCCCTCTCTGGCCTTCAGATCTTTGGGACCATATGGGGAGAGGGGTTCTGTAAAGCCAGGTTGTAGTTGATGCTCAGATGGTAGAATTACTTCGAGCATATACCAGGAATCTGGTCCCAGACATTTTCCCAAGGGATATGTTCACCCTCAAAGCCACAACATACATGTATATACACACTAAATTCATTCCTCCTTCTCCCTCCCTGCTGCTTTTCCACATTCACTACAGTCTTTTTCCACTTACTTAGAAGTAAGAATTGGTGTAAATACAGAGTCCCCCAAAATTTATTTTCAGTAAAGGAAAGTAACATCCTCCATTAATTGAAAATGCTAAAATTTCAATATCATTCTTAAGATTTTCCTTCATGTTGCAATAGTTTAAATGATTTCACCATAACTTAGATCTAAACCTGAAACTGTTCAAATATTCCTTAGCAAATCAATTCCTCCACCTGGTTCCAATAATCATTCAGGTGTACAATGTTCTTCCACAGGAAATGTAAGTATAAGACAATGCATAAAATAATCTCAGGGTAAAGTAAATTTAGCAAAAGACGCTGCTTTGCAATGGTGAATCCTAATTCAAAACGATGGTGATTCAGCTTGGCGTCCTACATTCCACACTACCCCAAGGCCTGAAATTTTCTCCTTCATCCTCCTCTTCCTTCTCAGGACTGCTGTATACTTAGGGATGAGGGACTCTAGCAGAGAATGGCCCTATTCTGAGGACTGGGGCTTCAGCCTAGAGTAGGAGGCCAAGAAACATAAGCACACCTATCTCCAGGACAGCCCCAATGACTCCACCTTTCTCTCTTATTGTTTAACCAGTGATGGCCCATTCTGGTCAGTGCCCGATAAGTTATAATTAGTACTGTAACCAAACCACTGTTCTCCAGGATGGAGCTACATGTAGGTCTGAGGATTCAGTGACCTGTTCTGGTGCCAGCTAGGATTCCCAGTCCTGTTTTGTAGAGTTCAGCCACCGAAGACCATCATATCTGTGCTGCTGGATGGCAGATATGAACCACTTGTGATGTTTACCCAGTTGAAATGATTTGTCATGAAAAGAAAGTGCAAAGATAGAATTTAATGGTGGTTTTGTTTGGTAGTGTTTTTTTTGTAATTTCTTCAGTGCCTTAAACAATTGTAAGAAATATATATTTTGTTCCTAATTTTTGGCATGTGTAATATCTCATTTTAGCATTAGTCTCCTACCTCCTCTTTTGTAAATTTCTTGTCTGTCTCCTGCTTTCAGAGATATTGAAATCTCTCATATTTCTGAGAAATATGAAAGCTCTTCTTTGAGATTGTGAATTTCTATCTGGTATTCACATTGCACTAAGGTAAGGATGGGTTTTTGAAGCTAAATCAGGTAAATTAGAACTTTGGGAGCAAAGGTTCCTCAGAAGTAGTCAGGCAAAAAGATGTGGATGTGTTTTAAATCTGTTTTTGAGGAGCGGAACGACTATATCAATTATAACATTACTACAGCCATATGGTGTGCTGCTCTTAGTTTAATGTGTTAAATGCAGAAGAACCCCTTCGCCCCTGGGCTCTGACTCTGAACAGCAGCAGGTGTCTGAACCTGGCTTTAACTAGAGGTGTTCCCTCCTTTCTGGGGAGCGAGCTTTTTAGTCTAGTGCCACATAAAGTAAAAGGGAAAGGGTGTAGGGAGTCTTATAGCTGAGTCCAAAGTCTTTTGCCCAGCCTAGGGAGTTCAGCAATGTCTTGCGGGCAGCAAAATCAAGTCCGTGGCATCTGGAACTGATCAGAGAAGGGGGCAGAGGAAGGGATGGGCTGCCCACAAAGGAAGTAAAGTCCTTGGGGCTCCAGAAGAACTAACATCTGGGTGGCAACAGATGGAGTTGGAGCCAGATCTTTAGGTCTTGGATAGGGCAAAAGTCTGCGAAAAAGTGCTTGAACTGGTTTAAAGCTAGTTGACTCAGATGGTCCTCACCATCTGGCAGCAGACTGCAAAAATGCTTAAAAGCAATAGCCATGATCCAAAGGAGTCTCAGCTTTTTATACATAGTAAGACATCATTTATTCTGAATTGGATCTTCATTGAATGTCCATAGATTGGTCACTTAAATTGTCTCCATCTGTTCTTTTCTAAAGTCATGTATACTTTTCAGGAAATAAAGAGGAGGGAAGAAAGAAGGGTTTCTAGCATAAATACCAATCTTCTGATATTAAATTATTTTTCTACCACGGAAATAAAGTCCTGCGCTTTTCTTCAAGAACCTCTTTACAATGTCTTGACTCTAAATGCAATGCTTGTGAAATCATTCGTTTTGGTCTGGTCCATGTTCTGATAGCAACTGCCTTCTTTTGACTCCCCATTCTCCATCTCCTTCTCCACTGCCCTCCATCAATGTACCACGGGTCAGACTGGGCCAAGAAGGGTCACCTCTCCCTGTGTCTCATTGGTTTGGGAGGGCTCCTGCAGAGCAGAGCCATGGCCAGAGCAACTGCCTCTGTCCCCTGGCCCTCACTGGCTGCTGCTGTCAGGAAGCAGGGGTGCTTGGGTAGGATACATGACACAGCGAAAGTCGGTGACATAAATCAGCTTGCCTCTGCAGTGGAGAGTGGTGCCAGCATCAACGAGGTGCATCTCTTCCACGAATTTAGGCCCTTACACCGGGCAACCCATTCTGGAAGCTTGGAGTGCCTCCATTGGCTGACTGCTCTGGCATGGGGTTGACATGGCAAATCCAGCTCCAAGAGAATGGACCACGGCTCACCTGGCCACAATCAAGGGTCAGTATTCTTGCATACAGGCTCTGCTAGGTGGAGGAGGAAACCCTACAGCCAGGAATGACAGTGACTGCATCCTGGGACACCTGACTGCCACCCTTGGCCACTCTTACACCCTGGGAACCGTCCTGTGGACTGGAGCACACCCAGCATGCCTGAATAGTGTGCCTAACCCACTGTGCACTGTACTGATACCAGAGCTGCCTGCAGCTCCTCATCCATTGGAGAAACAGTGAAAATGGCATGGACATGAGAGAAACCTCTCAGCTCTAGAGTGCTGCTGGAAGTTTCATGCCCATGGGTTACTTTCCTGGCAGCTGGCACCTTCTTTTAGTCATGGTATTTAATAGGCACTTACCATCTGCCAAGCTCTGGGCTGACCACTGAGAGGAACACTAGATCTCATCTATCTCATCACCAACCTCTCACCCACATCCTTACTCTGTCCTGGATCACCCTCCTCCTCATATCTGACAGATAATTATTCTCCCCATGTTCAAAGCCTTACTGAAGGTCTCCTCCAAGAGGCCTTCCCTGACTAAGCCATCCTTTCCTCTTCTCCCACTACCTTACACATTATCCTGATTTGCTCCCTTCATTCACCCATCCCTCAGCCCCACAGCTCTTCCATATGTATATCTAATTAATTTATTTATATGAATGCCTGTCTCCACCTCTAGACCATAACCTTGTTGCCAGCAGGGAAAGAGTCTGTTATATGGTTACACTGTACTCTCCCAAGCATTTAGTATAGTACTGGGCACACAGTAAGTGCTCAATAAATATGATTAATTTATTGACTGGGTGTACCACGCCATTTATATGGGGATGTAAGCATTGATTTAACATTTTAAGATGTGATCAGTAAGCAGAGTATCAGGCCCACCCTGTAGCTTTTGAAGACTTCTAGCTTTATACCCAAATTCTGTGTATTGATATATAGCATTATTGCCATAACAAGCCAGTTTTCTCCTTACATTTAGTAGCTGAATTATGCATCATATGAACTCTCTTTCAGAACTTCATATTTGAAAATCATGCTAGTAACAATCTTATCCTGTCCATGAGGGAGGATTTGGCTAAAATGTCCAACATTCATACAATCATATTTATTGAGTGCCTACTGTGGGCAGAGCGACATTCAATCACACTCCTTTCCACATTATGTACACGTTAATATTAATGGTCCTGATGTTTTGGTGCTGATGCTTCTACCTCCTGCAGCAGCTTTTACTGTTTTCATATCTGCCTCTCAGGTCTCTCAGTCTTTCCAAAGTCTCTTCGCAAGAGTGTAGTCCATCTACTGATTGCCAGGCTGGGCTGCCTTGACTGTGCCCATTCAACAGTCCCCATTACACTATAGATATTAATTAATTCATTCAAAAGTATTTATTGAGCGCTTACTATGTGCAGAGCACTGTACTAAGTGCTTGGAATGTACAAGTCGGCAACAGATAGAGACAGTCCCTGCCCTTTGATGGGCTTATAGTCTAATCGGGGGAGACAGACAGACAAGAACAATGGCAATAAATAGAGTCAAGGGGAAAAACATCTCATAAAAACAATGGCAACTAAATAGAATCAGGGTGATGTACATCTCATTAAACAAAATAAACAAAATAAATAGGGTGATGAAGATATATACAGTCGAGCGGACGAGTACAGTGCTGAGGGGGTGGGATGGGAGAGGGGGAGGAGGAGAGGGAAAGGGGGGAGAAGAGGGTTTAGCTGCGGAGAGGTGAGGTGGGGTAGAGGGAGCAGAGGGAAAAAGGGGGGAGCTCAGTCTATGAAGGCCTCTTGGAGGAGGTGAGTTTTAAGTAGGGATTTGAAGAGGGGAAGAGAATTAGATTGTCTGAGGTGAGGAGGGAGGGCATTCCAGGACCGCAGGAGGACGTGGCCCAGGAGTCAATGTCAGGATAGGCGAGACCGAGGGAGGGTGAGGAGGTGGGCGGCAGAGGAAGAGTGTGCGGGGTGGGCAGTAGAAAGAGAGAAGGGAGGAGAGGTAGGAAGGGGCAAGGTGATGGAGAGCCTTGAAGCCTAGAGTGAGGAGTTTTTGTTTGCAGCGGAGGTTGATAGGCAACCACTGGAGGTGTTTAAGAATCTTACATGCTCAGATTGTTTCTGCAGGAAAATGAGCCGGGCAGCGGAGTGAAGAATAGACTGGAGAGGGGCGAGAGAGGAGGAAGGGAGATCAGAGAGAAGGCTGACACAGTAGTCTAGCTGGGATATAACAAGAGCCTGTAGCAGTAAGGTAGCTGTTTGGGGGGAGAGGAAAGGGCGGATCTTGGCGATATTGTAAAGGTGAGACCGGCAGGTCTTGGTAACGGATAGGATGTGTGGGGTGAACGAGAGAGACGAGTCAACGATGACACCGAGATTGCGGGCCTGAGAGACGGGAAGGATGGTTGTATCATCCACAGTGATAGGGAAGTCTGGGAGAGGACCGGGCTTGGGAGGGAAGATGAGGAGCTCAGTCTTGCTCATGTTGAGATACATACATTTACGATATCAGTTAAATGCTTACTATGTCTCTAGCCCTGTTCTAACACTGGGGTAGATACAAGATAATCAGGTTAGACAGTGTCCCTGTCCCACAAGGGGTACACAGTCAAAGTTGGAAGGAGAGGTTAAGTGACCTTCCCTAGGTTACACAGCAGACAAGTAGCAAATTCAAGATTGGAAGCCATGTCCTCTGACATCCAGGCCTGTGCTCTTCCCACTAGGCCATGCTATTTCCCTGCTTCTGTGTGCCTCTTTCTTTAAAAGATGTTCTGCCTGCCCTGTCATATCCCTCCTTATTTCTACTAACAATCAGTCAGTCAATCAGTGAGATTTATTAAGAGCTTACTGTGTGCAAATCATTATATTAAGTATTTGGGAGAGTCCAGTGCAATGGTGTTGGTTGCCCACAAGAAGCTTATAGTCTAGAAGCTGAACAAGTATGTTTAAGTATGTTCAGCCTCCATTGTCACCCATATTGTAACACAAAAGTAGTCTGGCCAACAGATTCAATGAGAAAATGGTTCTTTGAAATATCTCAGTCCCTTTTCTGAAGCTACAGCTTTAGGTCACTATTTTATTGGTCCAAGGAAAGGTTGCAACTATCAATGGAGTCTTTATGGCACAGATCCAACCTTTTAGGTGATTCTATTAGAGACATTATGGCAATATAAATCCAAGAAGAGAAAGATTCTCTTCAGTTTCTTCTATTATAGTTACAATTACCAGATTAAAAACACATACATGTATTTAGCAAAGGGATTCTTTTAATCAGCCATGATGAAAATCTGGTGAATTGTCTTTTCATATTTGGAACTCCCTCACTTGAAGAGTATCTGCAATGGTGTGAAAGATTCTTCCCCATATATGATCTTTAAGATCATTATAAGCAATAGATATTCTTACACATATTCTGTGGTATATCAGTATCAGCCGACAATAATCGGTTATACCTTGAGTGGTCTTGAGGAACAGAAATCTCAATTGAAAACAGGAGAGCTTTATTAACAGTCAAACCTAGCAGACTTCTAAATTAAACTTACTATCTTGTCAGTAACAGTTCACTGCTGTTTTAGAAATGTGTCATAATAGCACTTCCTCTTCATCTTCTTTAACTATTACAGATTAAGGTGTTCTATGAATACAGCAACTTCTTTTCCTACAATATGTAAAAGTTCAGGAAACACCCCATGACTAATTGTGCCACTGCTTACACTTGTAGCTGACTCTTTTTCTCCTTGACAACTAAGTTCTTCTTTTTCAGAATACTCAGATTTCTCTAATCACTCATTCTCAAACATCTCTCTTTTTAATTGAGTCTTTATGTCTTCACAGAACCCTTATTCTGAAAGACTTTAGTCATGTAACACATAAAACATTATAATCCAGGGAATCTAGACTGTAAGCTCCTTGTATGCAGAGAATATGTCAACCAAACTCCATATTCTCCCAAGCACTTAATAAGTGCCCTGAACATAGTGAGCATTCAAAAAAAGTGACTGATTGATCTAATAGAATAAAATCTGAGGTTTTATTTTCCTATACCTGTATCTTTCAGTCTATATGCATCCAATCTCTCAGATTTGGAATTATTGTTTTTGTTAACGTACCCAGTAACAGTTCCTTGTACTCTCCCAGGTGCTTAGTACAGTGTTTTGCATATAGTAAGCACTCAGTAAATTCCATAGATTGATTACCAAAATGAGCTTGGGTCTGGAGAGCACCTAGCTGAGGATGTAATGCTCCACCTCTTTGATGACATACAAATTTCCTTTAAAGACAAAACCTCTCTTTGAAAAAGTTGAATGAAATGGTTCTGAAGAATTAAAACTCTAGGGCAGTACAAATTGTTTGGGAATTAAGTACCTTTGCATTCATTTGTATACCTGGTCTTCAAAGTCTGATTCTGATCTAGTCAGTATTCAGTAGGTAACTTGGGCTCCCCAAAAGTGCCTCCATTAGGGGCTTTTCAGTTTTCATTACATAGTTGCCAGTTATAAATGGTCTATGCCTACTGACTGATATGCTTCCAGGGATGGGTCAAGACAAGTTGATATTGTCTTTCTAATCAGCCAGCCTTAATTTTTCTCTTCTGTGCCACACTAAACTTTTTCTTTCCTGAAGCCTATGTCCATTTGTCTTGAACAATTATTAAACACAATGGTTCACAATATCAAGGGGAAAAAAATCACTTCAAATTTAAACTATGAGATGAAAGATTACATAAAGCCCTGCTCTCAGAGGTAGGATGAAGGACAGAGGAAACTTGAAACCACAGAGATTGCCCTCCAGAGTTTTAATTTTGTTGACTTCAGATGAGAATTCTGGATCCCCTTCTCTTCTTCTACAGTCTCTCCATTAACCATCCCCAAGTCTTCAGCTACACCTCTGTACAGTTGACTCCTAAATCTGTAATTAATAAAAATAATGATAATAACATCTGTTAGGCACTTACTATGTGCCAGGCCCTGTACTAAGCACTGGGGTTGTTAGCAAATCAGGTTGGACACAGTAACTGTCCCACATGGGGTTCACAGTCTCAAGCCCTGCTTTACAGATGAGGTAACAGAGGCACAGAGGAAAAGAAGTGACTTGCCCAAGGTCTCTCAGCAGACAAGAGGTTGAACCAGGATTAGAACTCATGACCTTCTGACTTCCAGGCCCATGCTCTATCCACTACACCACACTCCTTCTCTACCTTGATCTCTCTCCCTCCCTGCAATCATATTTCTTCCTGTCTACAGGATACTAATATAACAAGCATAGTGAATAGGTTGGCTTGAAGAGTACAAAGCATTTCAGGGGCAAGGCAATGGAAGAAGCAAGGAGGACATAATAATAATACCAATAATGGTATGTGTTAAGTGTTTACTATGTGCCAAGCACTGTTCTAAGCTCTGGGTGGGGCGGGGGGTGGGGAGATACAAGGTAATCATATTGTCCCCATGGGGCTCAAAGTCTTTTACAGATTTTACAGATGAGGGAACTGAGGCACAGAGAAGTTAAGTGACTTGCCCAAAGTCACACAGCTGACAAGTGGAGAAGACAGGATTAGATCCTATGACCTCTGATTCCCAAGCCCAAGCTCTTTTCACTGAGCCAGTAGTCAGGATTTTCTGCTTGATGCAAAGAAAAGAATGAACATCTACTGGAGGTTTTTACAAAGAAGAGAAATGCATACAAAATGACATTTTAGTAAAGCAATCCGGGCAGCCACATGATGTGTGGACTGGAGAGAGGAAGTCAGTGAGGAGACTGATAAAATAGTCAAGGTGGGACATGACTTGTCCCTGTACAAACATTGTGGCCATTTGAATGAAGAGGAGATGCAAATTCTAAAAATGTTGTGGAGAAAGAACTGACAAGATTTGGTGACAGACAATATTGTGGTTAATAATAATGTTGGTATTTGTTAAGCGCTTACTATGTGCCGAGCACTGTTCTAAGCGCTGGGGTAGACGTAGGGGAATCAGGTTGTCCCACGTGGGGCTCACAGTCTTAATCCCCATTTTACAGATGAGGGAACTGAGGCACAGAGAAGTTAAGTGACTCAACCACAGTCACACAGCCGACAAGTGGCAGAGCTGGGATTCGAACTCATGAGCCCTGACTCCAAAGCCCGTGCTCTTTCCACTGAGCCACGCTGCTTCTCTTTGAGACAGAAAAGTCAAGGTAAGTGCTAGAATTATAGACTTGAGAAATGGGGAGGATGGCGATTTTGTTAACATGAGGGACAACCTGATTACCCTGTGTCTATACCAGCGCTTAGATCAGTGCTTGGCACTTAATAAGTGCTTAACAAATACCATTATGATAACTGAAACAAACATATTCATTGATTGCTTAGAGTGCAGAACACTATACTAAAACCTTGGTAGGGTACAATGTAACAATAAAGCACACATATTCCCTGCCCAAAAAGGAAAGTTTGGTGGAGAAGCAGATTTGGGAGAGATGAGGAATTCAGATTTGGATGTGTTGATCTCAAGGTGCCAGTGGGTCACCCAAATAGACTGCAAGAGTTTCAAGGACAGGATCATGTCTATTAACTCTTTTGTATCCCCCCCCTGCCCCACCAGGGCTTAGTACAGTGACCTGTACACAGTAAGTGCTCAATAAATACCACTGAGTGATTGATATGTCCTGGAGATAGGAGTAAGTGCAAAATTGCAAGAGAAGGATAGAGATCAGGGCTGTAGATTATGGAGTCAGCCTCATAGAGGCGATAGTTCAAACTGTGAGAGAAGATGGGCTCCCCAAAGGAGTAAATATAGTGTGAGGTCTAGAGGACAGAACACTGGCCTGAGAGTCAGAGGACCTGGGTTTTAATTCTGGCTCTGCCACTTGTCTTCTGTGGAACCTTGAGCTAGTCACTTCACTTCTCTGTCTCAGATACCTTATCTATAAAATAAGGATTAAGACTGTGAGCCCCATGCAGGACAGGGACTAACTGTCCAACCTGACAACCTTAATACAACGTCTGACAGGTAGTTAAGTTCTTAACAAATACTTTTTTTAACAAAAGATCTAGAACAGGCCCTTGAGGGACAATCACCCACAGTTTGGGCGTGGGGTGACGATAAGAGACACGGAGAGCAAGAAGGATCAGCTAATGAGGTAGGAAGAGAACCAGGAAGAAGACTGTGTGAGAAGAACTGAGGTGAGGTAGTGTTTCCAGAAGAAGGGAGTCAAAGGCAACAAAGGCAGCCAAAACATTGATAAAGATTAGGATAAAGATTAGGTTTGGCAAGGTCATTGGTAACCTTATTGAGTCTGGTCTTAGTGGAGCAAAAGAGGCAAAAACTGAAAATGAAGGATCAAGAAGATAGGTGGAGGAGAGGAAACTGAGGCAGCTAATGCTTGTAATATTTTTGCGTGAAACTGCACATAGAAACCTTATTCATTTTTCTTATCTGAGACTTAAACCTTAGTAGCATCTGAAAATCTCATGAATGTATTCTTGATTTCTTTACTAAGCAAGCATTAGCATTCAGATTTTTAAAATGTAAATAATGTCAGTAAGTCAGTGACATATAATTTCTTCAAACCAAGCTGATCCACATCAAATCACATCTTCGCCATCTAATCCGTGATTTACTTATTAAGGAAGAAAAGCAAGCTAAGAGACAAAGAATTCAGATGGTCAACATATTTTGAGAAATATAAGTTTCCCAGCTGCCTTACCAAACAAGGAATGAAAAGAAAAAGCAGTACTGTAGAACTCCAGGTGAATGCAGTTTAATGAAATAATCAGGCTGGTTTCAAGTTCAAGTCAAAGGCTATGGATTTGCAGCATCAAAAAGAAAAGCCAAAAGGAAATAGAGGCTCAAACAAAAATGAAACTAAATCCTCACCTTATGCAGTGCCCTCTGTCATATCCCGCAGTCCTTCAACAACACAGAGTAGCATTTCTACAAAGAAAAAACAATCACCATCAGGCTTGCTTTGCCTGAAGGAAGTAGATGTGGTTAAGCCCTGTTATGCTTACAACTTTGTCAACAGAGACTGAAAATGTGGTCTATGAAGAAAACGCCCAACCAAATCACAGTGAAAAGATTTCCTATCTGAAATTCTGGAGCAGATAAAGGCAGAAACTAAGTTTTATTTCAGAGTAAAATCATGAACTAAAACACTTTGCCAGTACTCACCTTCACACGCTATCACTTTTATCTCCTTCAATTCAGAAATAACTGAATGCTTACAAAAAATGAAGTTAGACATCATTATCTTTCAAGCCCTGACTCAACAAGGATCGAAGTGATGTGTCTTTTATAGGTTATAAAATGAAACTCAGTAAAACATGTCATCCATGGGCATATTCTACCCTAACACTGAGCCAAAACCCACGAGACAGGGAAGTCAGTCTAAGGAATTAATTAATGCTAATTAAGAGGCTATTGAGCAGGGCCACTAGAATTAGCAAACTTTGTAAGCTGGTGCTACAATCATTTTCTCAAGATGTATATTTGAAATTGTTTAGCAGTTTCTTTTTTATTTCATTTTCTACATATTTTTATGCAGTAATAGTAATAGTATCAGCAACAGCAGGAGTTAATGAGCTCTATCCAGTGTGGTGTACTGTTTTAGTTGCTTGGGAAGTACAGAATAAAGGAATGGCATATTTCCAGCCCAGAAGGACATTACACTCTAATGGGGTAGGCAAACATAAAAATATTTATTGCTAGGGAGGTCAAAAATAATTAAATAAATAAAGCTGCCATATAAAAATGAGTGCTAAGGAGTGAATAAACAAGTTTGTAAGTGTGAGAAGTGGCGGAAGGAATGAGATGGCTAGGGTTTGGGAAAATTAGTCAGGGAAAACTTGTTGGAAGAGGTGGGATCTAAGGAGGGATTTGAATGTGGGGAGAGCATTATTGAGGGGACAGAGGGAGTCCCAAGCCAGAAGAACTATTTTGGCCAATAAATATGCGGCAGAGGGTTCTTACCAGAGTATCTGGACAGAACTCATCCCCGTCCAGTTTTCCCAGTGGTGGACCTGGAAAAGAGGGCACCTGAAGCTCCACTTGAAGGGCTTCATTTCTTCCAATGCCCACCTGCTTAGGCCTAAATAACATTGAGAATGAGGTCCTTGGACTTCTGCATGCCCTCAGCCACAGCTGAGTGTTACTCATGCCATGGTCAATGCATTTTAGTGCCACTAAAATACTTTTTTTTGTTGGTGGTGATTATGGCAGTGTCCTTCTCACCTTATTTGTTGTTTTCAGAATCTCTGGACCACTGGAGAAAGTGTTGCCTATTTCAGCTGATTTCCAGGGAGTGTCACTGTAATCTCAGGCATGTTCATGTAGTGCCATGGAAGGTTGACTTCCCAGGTGAAACTGAATGTGTTGCCCATCCTCAGAACCTGGCTGTTGTAATTTCCAGACAGTGAAAGGCAGAGTAATAGACCAAGACCAGCTGATTGATTGGCTTAACTGTGCTGATTATCTGAGTCCACGTGGTAGGCGAAGAGGAAGAAAGGTAATCTCCCATGGAAAAGGGGATAGTTGAGTGGAATGGGTTTCACTCAGAACATATGGGTACTGATAGCGGGTGTCCACAAACATCCACGCTGCTCCAGTAGGAGAGCTGGTGACAACCTGAGCAACTCTGGCTTAATTAAAGTCCTCTACTATAAGCTTGTTGTGGGCAGAAAACGTTTCTCCCAACTCTGTTATATTGTATTATTCCAAGCACTTTCACATGCTCAATAAATATGATTGATTGACTGATTAGTGATTTGTTTGATAAGCAGATCACTAATCTGACAGCCAGTCTCTCCATGTAAAATGCATTGAAGTGACTGACAGAGCACTGCCAATCATTTGGGGTGAAGTGGCAAGAAAAATGGCTGTCAGAATGCTTCCAAAAATGGTGATCATGTGTGGAGCTGGCCCGGTGATGGTTGTTTTATTGGTATAGAAGCCCAACCCACTGTTTGAGGCACTGAATTACTCATCTGGATTCCACCCTTCTTCATGAAGTTCATGCCCCTTTTAAGTCAGGGTGGATATCCCATTAGAGGAGAGGAAACCCCCAGTAGTAGTGTATATTGCAATTGGACATGGAGAATGCACCCTCACATAGCCCTCTGATGCTGCTATGAATGACTGTTCTTGCTTGGGTGAGGAACCTGTCACAGTTGGACGTTATGACTACTGGGTTCCTCTCAAGCTCTCTTCTACCTTTTCCTTCAGGGTCTGTGCGACAGGCAACCCCACACAGAATAGGCTTGGTACTCTCTTGGTTCATCTCAGTCATTTTGCCCTAGTCCCATCAGATTATCTTCTTTACCACAAAGTTATTGAAGGGGAAGTTTTCATGGGTCCAGTTTACTCAGGTGTGGTAGCCCCCAGCATGGTTTGCCAAGTTGGGATTTGTACATGCTCTGATGCCCATATAACCATAGAGTATTCACTGACCAGTGAAGCATGCTATATAATGGTAAAAAGTTACAGATTTGTCCTTGGGGCAATATCCATTTTCAGCGAACAGGGATTGGGGATGATCCAAGTTGCTGGAGGCAAATGAGGTGAGAAATTCAGCAACAGTGAAGTATCCCACATGAAGTCCGATGTCACCCACAGGACTCATTCAAAAGTTCAACTCCAACTTCTCACTGTAGGCTTCAAGGCTCTCCATCACCTTGCTCCCTCCTACCTCTCCTACCTTCTCTCTTTCCACTGCCCACCCCGCACACTCCGCTCCTCTGCCGCCCACCTCCTCACCGTCCCCCGTTCTCGCCTATCCCGCCGTCGACCCCTGGGCCACACCCTCCCACGGTCCTGAAATGCCCTCCCTCCTCACCTCCGCCAAGCTAACTCTCTTCCCCTCTTCAAAACACTACTTACAGCTCACCTCCTCCAAGAGGCCTTCCCAGACTGAGCTCCCCTTCTCCCTCTACTCCCTCTACCGCCCCCCTTCACCTCTCCACAGCTAAACCCTCTTTTCACCCCCATTTCCCTCTGCTCCTCCCCATCTCCCTTCCCATCCCCTCAGCACTGTACTCGTCTGCTCAACTGTATATATTTTCATTACCCTATTTATTTTGTTAATGAAATGTACATCACCTTGATTGTATTTATTTGCTATTGTTTTAATGAGATGTTCATTCCCTTGATTCTATTTATTGCTATTGTTCTTGTCTGTCGTCTCCCCCTATTAGACTGTAAGCCCGTCAAAGGGCAGGGACTGTCTCTATCTGTTACCGATTTGTACATTCCAAGCGCTTAGTAGAGTGCTCTGCACATAGTAAGCGCTCAATAAATACTATTGAATGGGACTTGCCATGAACCAGATATAGCCAGGCAGGTCATCTTCCAACCAGGCCTGAAGCATGGACCACTGGCAATCGATGGATTGCCTAACAGATTCGTCAAACACAGGTTGAAGAATTGGCAGGTACACATTAAAGATCATGTGACGGGGCATGCCACAGTTACAGAGCACACTGTTCTGCTTTGAAAAGCACATTCATGCAGAAGAAATCATAAAAGTGCAGCAAACTCCAGCAGCACACTGTTTGACTAGGACCCTGTAGCATTTTTTTATACAGATATCTAGCTAACAATTCTGAGTGATTTACTTGTAAGATATGAGCAAACCCCTTACGGTTCAGTTTCCCTCCACCAATGTTAATAATGGGGTTTTCTATAGCACCTCCCTCGTTCACCATGATGGCCATTTTCTGTGAGATCATAAATGCTCTTCATGACAGAATCTCTCAGATGAGGTTGAGATGCTTGGGAAGCAAGGTGCTAGTCAGTGGTCCATGGAACATTACCTAATGCAAGAAGTGGCTGAGGCATCCAGCCTCCAATTGTGCGGACACATCACATCCCAGGGGAAAATATGCCACAAGTAGTTCATGGACACTGTGCCCATAACACACAGAGGCAGAGTCAGTGTCTGAAATCCCAGCATGGTAAGCATCAGTCAAAGAACTGCAAATCCACTCACTTTAGTACTGATCCACGTAGTGCTCAGTTTCCAGGAGAAGGAGAGGGATTTTGATGGTAATTGTAAAATTGCCTGTACATCTCCAGAGATTGAAGTAGGGCTGTCTGCCTTCAGACAGAAATAGAAAGAGATTGACCTGGAATAGGCACCAAGCATCTTGGCATACCGAGACACAGAATTACAGCCACTCATGGCAAAGGCAGGAGCAGAATTGGCATTGCTCAAACAGTCATTTGCTGTATACTTGGTATACAAATCATCATGCAAGGAGCAGAGACGTCCTAGCTAGTGAATTTTTTCCACAGAATCCCCACCCTAGGGTTGGAAAATTATGTATTTTGGCAGGGGTGAGAGTTTGGGACTGTGTATGTGTAGGAGATTTAATTTTATTTTAGGAGGGAGGAAGTCACATGGGTTTCCAGTTCTGGTGATGCAATTTTTGGTTGAGGGCTTGAGTTAGTCTCAGCATAATGATGCCCAGATCTTCTTTCTCACTCCTCCTTTGAAGTGGACAAAGTCTGGAGGGTGGAAGACCAGCGAGGAAGTTAATGTAGCCCTCCAAGCAGTGTAGCCTAGTGGAAGGACCACGGGACTGGGAGTCAGAAGACTTGAATTCTAATCCCATTTCTGCAACTTGTCTGCTGTGTGATTTGGGGAAAGTCATTTAACTTCTTTTGGCCATTCTTTCCTCATCTGTAAAATGAAGATTAAATCTTTGAACCCCAAGCGAGAGATTCATTCATTCATTCAATAGTATTTATTGAGCATTTACTATGTGCAGAGCACTGTATTAAGTGCTTGGAATGTATAATTCGGCAACAGATAGAGACAATCCCTGCCCAATGACAGGCTCACAATTCTAATCGGGGGAGACAGATGGACAAAAACAACACAACATAATCACGATAAGTAGAATCAAGGGGATGAACACCTCATTAACAAAATGAATAGGGTAGTAAAAATACATACAAATGAGCTCAGTGCTGAGGGGAGGGGAAGAGAAAGGGGAGGGAGGCAGAGAGAAAGGGGGCTTAGCTGAAAGGGGGAAGAGGGAGGGAGCAGAGGATGGAGGGGGAGCAGAGAGATGGACTATGTCCAACTGATTATCTTGTTTCTATCCCAGCGCATAGTACAGTGCCTAGCACAAAAAAAGTACATAACAAATGAAGCAGCATGGAGTAGTGGATAGAGCAAGGGCCTGGGAGTAGGAGGTCATGGGTTCTAATCCTGATCCACCACTTGTCTGCTGTGTGACCTTGGACAAGTCACTTCACTTCTTTATGTCTTAGTTACCGCCTATGTAAAATGGGAATTAAGGCTGTGAACCCCACCTGGGACAACCGGATTACATTGTATCTACTCCAGCACTTAAAACAGTGCTTGGCACATAGTAAGCACTTAACAAATACATAATCACTATTATTAAATACCATTAAAAAAATCCAAGACCAAAGCTCATATTAGGGTAGTAGCAGTTTTTGTAGAGAGATGTTGCAGATCTGGGAAATATTGTGCAGGAAAAATGCAATTTTTTCACACTCAAGTCAATCAATTGTATTTAATGAGCTCTTACTATGTGCAGAGCACTGTACTAAGTTCTTGGGAGAGCACAATACTCCAGAATTAGCATACACATTCCCTGCCCTCAGTGACTTTACAGTTTAGAGGGGGAGACAGACATTAATATGAATAAATAAGTAATTTTTAATATATAATTTAAAGGTACGTACATAACTTTGTGAGGTTGGGGATGCTCAAATATCAAATAGTCTAGGTTATAATAATCACTTCATCCTTTACCTTTGCCATTAGTAACAGTAGCAGTAGTGATCACATTTGTTAATTGCAATGCATGGCACTAAGTCCTTTGAGGACATTATAACATTTCCATAAATTCTTCAAAGTCATCTTATGATTTTTCCCCTCTGTTCCTCAACTCTTCAATACAGCACTTTGTACAGAGTAGGTGCTGTGTATTCTGTGGATGAAGATGTTAAAAATGGTATATCTTCCTCACTGGACTGAAAGCTCTTCAAGAGCAGGGGACATTTGTAATACTTCTGTATATTTCCTAAGCCCCTACTCCAGAGTTCTATTGTGGCCTGAAATCTAAAGTTTCAAAATCAATCATTCAAAGAAACAGCATGGCCTACTGGAAAACCACAGGCCTGGGATTCAGGGGACCTGGGTTCCAGCTCTGCAAGTTGACTACTGTGTAACCTTAGGCAAGTCACTTAACCTCTCTGTGCTCACTTCCTCACCTGTAAGTAATTGAATGCCTAGTGCTTGTAGAACAATGTACTAACCACCATGAGCATATAATTGAGTTAGATGCTACAACTCTGCCCTCATGCTTATGGTCTAGAGGAGGAGATAGACACAGAACAAATTAAAGAGAGCCAGAAGAAAAGAATGGAAAGATATATCTAGGAATAAGAAGTGCTTACGTATTATATAAATCGATACATGCAAAAGTATTGGGAGTGGTTGTGAGAGTGTAAGTACAATGGAGGATAAGTGTAAAACTGTTCATTCATTCATTCAATAGTATTTATTGAGCACTTACTATGTGCAGAGCACTGTATTAAGCGCTTGGTATGAACAAGTCGGCAACAGATAGAGACAGTCCCTGCCGTTTGACGGGCTTACAGTCTAATCAACTGTTAAAACTGTTAAGGTGGTACTTTCAGGATATGACATAGAAAGAAGGAAATTTAGTCAGGGTAAGCCATCTGGAAGAAGTGGGATTTCCAAAGGGCTTTGAAGATACACACTGCTGAGTATGTTACTGGTGACTAGAGATAAAGTGATCACCATACACCAGATTAAAGAGTGAAAAAATTATCTTTTTCTTGTGCAATATCTCCCAGATCTGCCTTGGCCCCTCCATGAAAACTGCCACTACGCTAAAATGAACTCTGGTCTTGGATTTTTTTTAATGGTATAATTAAGCACTTGGCTACTTTAATCAAGAAAAAGGAATGTAAATTACTCTTCTTTGTATTCATCCTAATCTTTGGTAAAGTGTTGGTACATTTTCAACTAACACTGTTGATGGTGATCAAAAGATACTGTTGCAATCTAACTCCAACAGTCAGGACATGGCAAGCAACAAATAAAGACAGCAGAGGAATCATATGGTCATCTGGTGGAGAGAAAGGCTGAGAAGAACCTCAACAGGAGCCTAGGTCCACACAGCTGGTGGCATGCAAACAATCAATTGTATTTATTGAGTAATTACTATAGGCAAGGCATGCAGGAAGCAAGGAGCCAAGGCTCCTTGATGTAAGGCAGCAGGCAGTGGGAGGAGTCAGGCTATCATCTGATAAAGAGATGCAGAATGGATGCCTATCAATGGCTTAAGTCCACACAGCTGGTGGTGCTAAAGCCATCCAGGGAGCAGGGAGTTCTTATGGGGAGTGGGGGGCAGTAGCACTGGGAAGAGTCATGAGGTCAGGTGATGGAAAGAGATACGTAGTGGTGCCAAGCAGTAGGTTGTCAACTTATTCCTTTCCATATAATTTTCTATTTTCTCTTATCTCTCTACAAATTAACTTTCAAGTTGAAGGTTTCTTTGCCACTTGTGATAGGAAGAGCTTGTCTGGCCTTGAAAACTAAATCTGTTCACTTCCCACAGATTAAGAGGTCATTACTATGACATTGACTTCCTCCTGTTACTAGTCACGTGTAGAACATTTTTTTTCTTTGATGAAGAAGAAAGAGGTATTACTGTTTCCAAGGTTTGGATCATCCTTGGAAGTATGACCTTCAGTTCTTTGACAAATATTTATCACTTTCAATCTTTGGCTCTGCCTCTGTAACCCAAGTGTGTGTGCAGAACTGAATTGGAGGTGGAAAGGAGAAGGAATGGAATTTTTGTGGGAATCACATGGTGTAAATGATATGGTCAGCAAGTCAACATATGGTCTCAGTAGGTGGCCTGTCTTCATAGCCAAAACATTCCCAGATGTATGAACACATTTGCCTAGCCACCCCAAGAATCACAATGTTATCACCATTACTCTCATGCCCTCAGACAGCCATGCAACTCCTCCCATTGTCTGCCATCCCCCATCTTGGCTCCCAATGCTCTGCTCCCAGCATGCCCTGAGAACTGCCAACCGTTCACTAGCTAGGCCTCTCTCCAACAGATGGCCATGTGACTCTTCTAAATACCCAACTGCAGCTTCTGGATGACTTACATCCTGTGCACCACCATACGGCCTCCCGGGGATCCTGCACCAGCTCTCCACTATGTCAACAAGGAGCTTCTATCCCTACCTGCCCTCCACCACCCCGGCAGGAGAGAGAAAAGTAACCATCAGCTGATGACACTTCCACCAAACCTTGGGAAGGCTGTGATAGCTGCTACTGGAGAGGTAAGTTTGGCTGTGGTTGTGACTGTAGACTCCAAGCTTCAACAACCCAGAAATTCTGCTCCTCTTTTCCCAGCTCCAACAGAAACTCCCTAACATTGGCTTTTAAGCACTCAATCACCTTGGCCCCTCATACCTCACCTTGCAATTTTCCTACTACAACCCATCCTGCACACTTCACTCCTCTAGTGATAAACTCACAGTATCTCCATCTTGTCTATCTTGCCGCCAATCCATTGTCCGCGTCCTGCTTCTGGCCTGGGAACGCCCTCCCACTTCATATCTGACAGTTACTCTCCCAACCTTCAAAGCCTTATTCAAAGCACACCTCCTCCAAGAGGTCTTCCCTGACTAAACCCTCCTTTCTTTTTCTCCCACTCCATCTACATCACCCTGATGTGCTCCCTTTATTCATCTCTCCTTCCAGCCTCACAGCACTTAAGTACCTATCTGCAATGTTATTTACTTATTTTAATGTCTGTTTTCCCTTCTAGACTCATTGTGGGCAGGGAATGTGTCCATTATACTGGTACATAGTACTCTCCCTGGTGCTCAGTAACAGTGCTCTGCAAGTAGTATTTAATAAATACAATTGACTGACTGACTGACAGTACCCTCCTGGCCTTTGTTTTTGTCTTTTTGTTGTTTTAATAATTTGGTTAATCTCTCCTTATGTGTCTCCAGTCTTTTCTTCCCCTATTTAAGATTGTGAGATGCCTGAGGGCCAGAGACTGTGTCTAATTTTTACCTGTGTATTCTTTCTGAGTGCTCATTCATTCAATTGTATTTATTGAGCCCTTACTATGTGCAGAGCACTGTACCAAGAGCTTGGAAAGTACAATTCAGCAAGAAAGAGAGACAATCCCTGCCCAAACCGGTCTTATAGTATAGTGCTCTGCACAAAATGAGCACTTAAACATTATTGCTAAAAAAGTGCTCTCATATCTACTTTTCTGGCAACTTGCGCTAGCAGAGATCTGGGCAGACATTTTAGCGATGCCACCTTAACTTTGAGAGTGAGATGAGTCAGAATGCTAATTTCATGCCACCACTGGTACAAAATCTCTCTGTTTCACATAACTACATTAATACAGTTATATTACTCATCCATAATTGATTTAGTAGTCAATTCTTGGGAAATTTGGTAAGAATTGAGAATGTGACCTGGTTCAGAAAACCATCTCCAATTTAATTTATTGTTCCTATGGAAAGCTTAGTTCTTACTTTTAAAACTTTAAGCTTTAAGCACAGTTTTCAGGAATGAATCATGTCATAAATCTAAGAGCTACTCGTATATAACTGCATATACTGTTTACAACTGAGAAACCTGGTAGAAAGAGCACAGGATGTGAAATCCACAGACCTGGGTTCTAATCCTAATTCTACCAGTTTCCTGCTGTGCACTTCACTTAACCTTGTGCTCATCACTTAACGTCTCTGGGCCTCAGTTTCCTCATCTGTAAAAATGAGAATTCCATACCCAGCACTGAGTAAATATGATTGATAGACAAATTATCCCCATTTTACATATAAGAAAACTGAGGCCTAGAAAGGTTAAGTGACTTGCCCCCAGTCAGTGTGCCAGTGGCAGAGCTGGGTCTTGAACTTGGGCCTTACAGTCCCAATCCTGGTTTGTGTCCACAAGGCCACATTTGGTTTTCTTAACACAAACTGACAGTACTTCCTTCTGGGTGTTATAGAGAAAGTGTCAGAGAATGGTCCTTCAAGTCTATCACAAACAATTCCATCAGCCTAAAGATCTTGGGGAATATCTCAAGCCTGATACATTTGCATAGCCATCTTCAGAACCATAGTCTCTTGATTTTTCTTGATGGCATCAAATATTTTCGTAAGGCCAATGAACTCTGTGTAGTGGGCTGCCCAGTGGATTTATAGGACAGTGAAGAATTTAATAAATACCAAAGCATTCAACTATCACTTGATTCTCCTAAAAAGAAGTAGTAGTAGTAGAAGTAGTAATAGTATTTATTAAGTGCTTACTGTATGCAGAGCACTGTTCTAAGTTCTGGGAGAAAATGCACAGGTGGCAATGAAACACAGGCCCTGTCCCTCAAGGAGTTCTAGAGGAGCAGCATGGAGTAGTGGATAGAGCATGGGCCTGGGAGTCAGAAGGTCATGGGTTCTAATTCTGGCTCCCCCACTTGTCTTCTGTGTGACCTTGGGCAAGTCACTTTGCTTCTCTGGGACTCAGTTACCTCATCTGTAAAATGAGGATTGAGAATGTGAGCCAAACATGGGACAGGGACTGTATCCACCCAATTTACTTGTAACCACCCCAGCACTTAACACAGTGCCTAGCATATAGTAAGCGCTTAAAAAATACCACTAGTATTATGTAGTAATAATATTTGTTAAGCTCTTTGTGTGCAGAGCATTGTTCTAAGTGTTGGGAGAAAATGCACAAGTGGCAAATAGACACAGTCCCTCAGGAGATTCTATTGTCCCTGACAGCAGCAGAATCCAGGGTTAGATGGACAATTAGTCTGTCACCGTAATGGCCTCACAAATGGCTTTAGGTTCTACCCTTAGGAAGGAGCTAGGATGAATTATCTGGAAAAAATACCATCTTAAAGTGGTCATCAGGAACTGTCCGCATCTCGGTCAGAAATGTGAGATTATTTAAGTGCTGTAAATGTCATCATCCATATGTTGACTTAATACTATTTTTTTTTCTAAGAGCTACCTCTAATGGAGTTGGGAAAGGAGGGAGGAGATGAAAGGTGGAGAGGAAAAGTAATGAACTTGATTTATATAAGCCAAAAAGAGACTGCTTCATCAATAGATGCAATGCACTGATTCGCTTTAATGAAATGTTATGCTTTACACTATGGTGAAGTTATAAGCCATAGTGAGGTGTGCTGGACATGAAACGATAAACTGAACTCTGTGTCCTCTGATCTCTTTAGTGAGGTAACCACATTACTATGATGAGATTATATTTAATCTTTTACTGACAAGAAGCAAAAGCAGTAACTGAGTATTGAAATATTTTTGAAGTCCTGTAACCTTCTTTGCTATATCTCTCCAACAGTGAAAGTATTCAGAATAATATTTTATCACATTTTTAGATGATGACAGATAATCTTATTCAGCAATCATCGGCATTATACCTCACAAGTTCAACTCCTTTGATTGCCTTAGGACATCTTTTTTTTCCTTCACAGTGACAACTTTGTGTTACTTTTTTTATAGTGCTTATTCTTGATATTTCTCTGGCTAGATAAGTGAAGACCTTCTGTGTTCTCCATTATTTCATCTCTCCATTGCAGCTGAGACTTTATTGAGCTACTGAACCAAGGAGATTTGAACTGAATAGGCTGCCAATTTGGAAAGACACATCAGAGGAAAATCATGTAAGGGCGACAGTCTCAAATGACAGTGAGCACATGCACAATTTAGGACTTCAATATGACATTGATTTCAACTAGAGATTCTCTCCCAACAAAGATGCAATTATTTTGAGGTGTATCTTCTAACACTGCTTTTAGAAATTGGAATCCTGATTTCTGACTTTGGAAAATGACCCAAGAATAACATTGTTCTGAGGAAGGATTCATTTTCGCAAGTGAATTTTTCTGATTTCCTTGGTCCTGTTTAAACTCTCAAGTATTTCCAAATTGAGATGGGAGAAATTTGTTTACTCCTAAGGTTGATGTGCTGTTGATGAGTTTCAGAATGATTGAGATAGCATTTCAATGGCTAGGAATTCCACAATTCTTTAGATTCACAAATCTGTTAGACGATAGCCAGAAAGACCCTCTGGTCCTGTTTCTTAAGGCAGAGAAATTCAAATATGATAGTTATGTGGGAGGACCCTCAAACTGTGATCCTGTCTCGTGGTTCTACATTGATTGTTATATTGTGATTAAAAAGTGCAATGGATTAATCATTAATTGGAGAGCATGGAGAGATCCATATCGGATGAAATGGTGAAGTCCTATTCATTGCTGCTGAGAATCACTATCAGGATGTTTTGACTCATTACCCAGAGTCTTCATCAGCTGATGGAACTAATTTTTTTTTTCATCAGCTGATTAAGATTCAAGATAATGAGTCAAAACATGCCAGTAGTTATTCCCAACAGTACTGAAGACAGGATGTTAACTTCTTCACACACACACACACACACACACATACATGCAAAAAGACAGACACAAAATGAAACACAGCCTTTCAGCATATGGATGGGTTCATTTCATTAATGAGTAAGGTGACAGTTTCACATAAACCTAGGAAAGATAAAAACCCAGACCACACAACTGAAATGATTGCTAACAATTTCAGCACTCAGGAAGACAAAGGTGAAATAGTCAATGCCTGAAAGAGCACAATTAGGGGAAAAGGTAGAAATCTGTTCTGTATAATTCTTGATGGAATCTAGGAAATCTGGAATTCCAAATACTATGTGCATTCTTCTGATTCAACAAATGAACTCCAGAATACCTTTGATAGTAACTATTACTTGGAACAACTGTCTCAAGTTAAAGTCCCAAGGATTTTCCCAGTCCTTTGTCTGTCTGCAAAGTATCGAGTTTTTCTAAAAGAAAGATTTGATGGAAACTAAACTTCCTAATAACAAACATATTTTAAACATGGGAAATACCCATTTTTACAATGCACTGTTTAACGAGCTAACTGATCTTCTATTTGTGTGGTATTCACTATCAAAGGTAGCCAAAGTTTAGCATTGGTTATTGTGGAAAGGTTTTTAGAAGGTCTGTGACCAGAATATCTAATGTGTCTAGAATGGGAAAGTTTAATATTTCCTGAATCTGGTAATAGTCCAGTTTTCAAAAAGCTGCAGAGGATTGGACATAAACCCCAATATGCTCTCTCATTACAAATGTTTCCCCTTCCATGGTGTGAATAAATCATCTTGAAGGATATGCTTTGCAAGCTTCATTTTTGGAATATAATACATGCCAAATAATGTTATAAGATTGCCTCTGTGGTAAACTCATAGTGGATAGCTTAGTTTATACTCCATAGTTTGGCTAGATCTTAATGTTTGGGAACATTCCTGGAAGTATACAATGAAGTAAACTTCAGTTACTCAAAAAGTGATCAAATCCCTATGTAGATGAGAAGAGATAACTTCTCCCTATTGTGCTTAGCCAATAGTCATACATTTAACAGAACTCTACACTCAAAGACATTATTCCCATTGCTTCTAGGATTGGGAAAAATAAAGAAAGATGGGGGCTGTAAAGATGAAAACTGTAGGGAAGTAGCATGCTTTCTCTCACTGGGATATCAACAGTGTAACAGTAACAGTACCGAACTTGGCAGCTGCTGAAGGCACTATCAGAGGGTTTTTCAGAAGGTAACAGCTCTGTCACCATTGTGTAATTTGCAATGCACAATTGACATGGAACAATTGTCAGAATATTCTGAAAGGACTGCTCCTACAAACTCTCTTCAGAGAAGGTCTTAATGAATGCATGGGTCAGTGCATGAGGAAAGCCTTTGCTTTTGAGCTAGGGAATGTTGTTGCAGCAGAAGAAACCTTTCCAACCACACCTTCAGAGGACAGGTCTGTCGCTGGTAGCATGCATTTACTAGCCGTATAATTGGTGGCCCCGTTTGTCCATCATACACATTGTTATCAGTTAATTAAACTTGAAATGCAGCTTTGTTCTGCAACATGTTTTGTCAGATTGTTTTCCTTATTTATTTATCATCATAAAATTTTACGTTGGGACTGGCAGTTTCTCAACCCTCCAATAATAATATAAATCAAAACATGAGATTTTAGTCTTCGTGCAATTTCCTTTTGGTCTGAAAATATGAAACCAGATGTTTTTGGCATGCTAGAGATGCTTTTCATCTTTCTTTAGATTCTTTCAGGGCAGTCAAAGTAAATGCATTTTTAAAACCAACTTATGAAAGTTAAATCTCCTTTGTTCGTCTGGGTGTAGTCTGGTTTGCATTGATGCTGCAGCATTTGAGAGACCTTTCAGATAACATACTGAATGCCATTGAAGAATTACACATGTGTGCCTAAAACCTCAGACAGCAACAGGAATTGTATTAATAGCAGATCAGTCGATTCCTATCCTAATCTAACCATTATGTATTTTTTACCTGAGGGCTTAGAGATCAGTTTGCCAGAAATAGAGGGTAGGGCTTTTCCACAACCCAAATTACCTGAAACATTTATGCATTTAACAAACCTGAAATATGTGCTCTAAAACTTTGTACAGCCTACAAAACGGCTGAGATTTCCTCCATCAGTTAATCACCTTTTGGTGTTCATTATAGTATGTTCTTGGCATAAGGGTTTTCATGAAATCCACTTCTAGGCAGAGCCCTTTTTAAAAACCAGACTACCCGGGTAGGGATTGGTTGATGCTAAAGAGACTGCAGGGGAAGAAAGAGAAACTTGAGTTTAGTGGAACATGGACTGACTGTTTGCATTAGTTCATGAAGATCCAGAATGGCCTCCCATCCCATGCTGTTTTACACTTAAAGTGAATGAAGAAGCTGTCCTATGTCTTATGCCTACTAGATTCAACAGGGCCCCTACGGTCATTGGGAGACTCCACGACCATATGGGGAGTGCCCAATACAGGCTGAAGAATGTCGCCATATTTAACGCCCGTTGTTGGGCAGGGACTGTCTCTATCTGTTGCCAGATTGTACATTCCAAGCACTTAGCACAGCGCTCAATAAATGCACTTACACATAGCAGCGCTCAATACATGCGATTGAATGAATCATCATCAGTGGTATTTCTTGAGCACTTACTATGTACAGAGCCCTGGATTAAGTGCTTGAGAGAGTATAATACAACAGAATTGCTAGACATATTTCCTGCCCATGAGATTACATACCAAGTTTATAAACTCTGAGGGCAGGAATTTTTATCTACCAACTCTATTATACTCATCCAAGTTTTCAGTACAATGCTCTGCTCTCAGTAAGTGCACAGTAAACACTATTGCTTGAACTACATTAAGACTCTTATCTCTACACAGCTGCTGGCCCAGGGCTAAGAGTAGCAATGTCAGGGAGGAAGCACAGGCCCAGAGACAGGGGGGAGTGTGTGCTCTAGAGAGATCATGAGAGAATGTATTTTCCTGAGGGGAAATACTTCACCCAGCCTCCCGGATCTTAACCTGATGTGGTTTATAACAGGCCCATCTCATTAATTCCATGTGGCCATTACAACTAGTCACCTGAAAAGTGGCACTTTTCTGGAACATGCCTCCTTAGGGGAGACTAAACAAATGGGTGAGGAGCAGAAAAGGAGAGGGATAAGGTTTCCAGGACGATTTTCCTAAAGTACAGACTTTCGTTGTGGTGTGTTCTTGGGGCAAGCCAACCACATAGACACTCTCACCTCTCATACTGTCCCCAAATAATTTTCCAGGAAATAAATTATCATTCTCTATGAGATTAGTGGTCAAGGACAGCTAGGCTACTTAATGTCTTGACACAAACAGAAAAGTTCCAACCTGCATGCTGGTTAGAGTATTCAGTTATTATTAATCAGCCTGAAACTACAGGATTTTAGGAAGCTGCTTCCAATAGATTGGAAAGCATCATCAGAAAACATTTGAGAGTGTGGTTTACTAGTAGTAGCACTGAATATGGCATTTGAAGAGCATAAAATAGAAGCAAAAGGAGTGATCCCTGTGCTCAAGGATCCTCCAATCTAGTGGAAGAAGTAATGCACATATCATAATGACTATGCCTTAGGTGGAAAGGAGTGGCTAGACATAAATAATAGGCATGAATGAATAAATGCATTAATTAAGAAATTAATAAATGGGTTTCTGAGGTGGCTGAATGGAAGGTCAAGGAAGAAGAGGGAATACTTAGACTATGTGTCCCCTGTGGGACAGAGAGAAGCAGCACAGAGTAAAGGATAGAGCATGGGCCTGGGAGTCAGAAGGTCATGGGTTCTAATTCCATCTCCACGACTTGTGTGCTGTGTGATATTGGGCAAGTCACTTCACTTGTCTCCACCTCAATTACCTCATCTGTAAAATGGGGCTTGAGACTGTGAGCCCCATGTGGAACAGCGATTGTTCCAGCACGATTTTCTTTTATCCAGCCCAGCACTTAGTACAGAGCCTGGCACATAGTAAATGCTTAACAAATACCAAAATTATTATTATTAAAAATTTGTATCTGCCCTAGCACTTAAAACAGTGTTTGACACATAGTAAGTACATAAATGTCACTTAAAAATAAAAATAAAAACACCTGAAACACCTCAAACTGTCAACTTTTTACTTAGCTCTCCTCTCTTTTTTCCTTCTTCAGCCCTCCCTCCTCTTGTCACCACACTTCTTGTTTCCTCTTTACTTTTTTGTCCATTCCCTTCTTATCTGTACCCCTCTTTCTCTTCGGTGATTTTTCTTCCCATCCCTCTGAAGTCCTGCTGAGTCTGCAGGACTACCTTTGGGGCTATTATTTGATTCTTGAAAGACTATCACAATACTGGTTTAGTGGAAAGAGCCACAAACCTAAAAGTAGAAGGACCTGGTTTATAATTGCAGGTCTGCAAATTGTCTGCTCGATGACTATGAGCAAGTTACGTAACATTTCTGTGCCGCAGCTTCCTCATCTAGAAAATGGAGATTAATTACCTATTCTAACTCCTACTTATTCTGTGAGTCACATGTGGGAGAGACACTCTGTCCAGTATGCTTAACTTGTATCTGCCCCGACTCTTAGAATTGTACTTGACACAGAGTAAGTGCTTTACAAATACTGTAATTAAAAAAATGCAAACTATCATATGTTTCTTGATTCTCAGAGAAACTGCTCATTTTGTATAAGATTCTAATTTTGTAAAAGAACCAAAAAGGTATTATTTATCAATACATAGTTATTATTTGGTAGAAGCAGCGTGGCTCGGTGGAAAGAGCACGGGCTTAGGAGTCAGAGGTCATGGGTTCTAATCCCAGCTCTGCCACCTGTCAGCTGTGTGATTTTGGGCAAGTCACTTGACTTCTCGGTGCCTCAGTTACCTCATCTGTAAAATGAGGATTAAGTCTGTGACCCTCATGTGGGACAAACTGATTACTTTGTATCTACCCCAGCGCTTAGCTACCCCAGTGCTTAGAACAGTGCTCGGCACATAGTAAGCACTTAACAAATACCAACATTATTATTATTTGGGAATTTGTTATAAATTTGTTATATTTGTTACAGTCCTCTAGACTGTAAGCTTGTTGTGGACAGGGAACATGTCTATCTACTCTGTTATTGTACTCTTCTAAATACTCTGCACACAGTGGGCACAATAAATACAATTGATTGATAAATATCTTATTAGTAAAATCCAATAAGGGACTTAGAAGTGACCTTGAAACATCATAATAACATTTTAAAGTGAATAAGTGCACCATTTGAGCATTGTTACCTATGGATGTCACTGTATATCAGGAAAAGTACAGGATTAATGTTGTATCTATTTCAGTTCCAAGAGATGAGCATTACACATATTTTTGCCCAGATGGTTTTATAACTTTTTATATCAATTCTTACAACAAACCTGTTAAATAGATAAATGTTGCTATCCTCAATTAAACCAATGAAAAGAATTGGGGTCATGAAGCAAATTAAGTGGCAGAAATGAGATTAAAGCCCTTAAATTCCTAAGTCATTCTTAAACCTATTGATCCATGCTTCTTGTAAAATGAATTAAATATAATCTACTTTAATTGTTTCAATACATTTTCCAAGATCATTGTATATATATCCAAATTCTTTGATTCCCATTCCCATGTTGAGTTTTTTCATTATCCTGAAAGGGAGTGATGTAAAATATCCCTAGTCTATCCTATGAATTTATCAACCAATAGTAATAATCCAACAACCACTAGTGCTCAATAAATAGTAAGCAGCAAGGCCTAGTAGAAAGAGCACAACACTGGGATTCAAGAGATATGAGTTCTAATCCTGGCTCCACCATTTGCCTGATGGGTGATCTTTGGCAAGTGATTTAACTTCTCAGGTTCCTTTTCTGTATAATGGGAATTAAGTAACTGTTCTTGCTTCCCAAGAGACTGTGACCCCCTTCTGGGACAGAGACTATGTTTGATATGATTAATTGCATCTACACCACATTTCTCTCTCAGGATAGCACCTGGAGAGTTGCCAGTATTCCTCCAGTTTCGACTTTGAGAGTCAAGCAGAGGCATACCCATCCCATTTCTAGCTCAGTCAGTGGCTAGCAAGTGGAAATCAATCTGCTACAAGTCCAAACTCATCTTGGTTGGGCAGCAGTGGCATGGGAGAGAGTAGAGGGCTGAGGCTCAAGTTTACTGCATGGAAGAAGGCAGTGGTAAACCACTTCTGTATTTTCGCCAGAGAATTCTATGGATACACTACTGGAATCTATGGATACACTACTGGAATGATTGCAGATGGAGGTGGGAGATTCCGGGAGAGCTGTGTCCATGGAGTCTTTATGGGTTGTAGATGACTCAATGGCATAAAATAAGAAACGACCCTACATTTAGCACAGTGCTCGACTCATAGTAAGTGTTTAACAAATACCACAGTTATTCATTCATTCACTCAATAGTATTTATTGAGTGCTTACTATGTGCAGAGCACTGTACTAAGCACTTGGAATGTACAATTCGGCAACAGATAGAGACAATCCCTGCCCATTGACGAGCTTACAGTCTAATCGGGGGAGACAGACAAAAACAATACCAATAAATAGAATCAAGGGGATGTACATCTCATTAACAAAATAAATAGGGTAATAAAAATATATACAAATGAGTGGAGGAGCACAGTGCTGAGGGGAGGGGAAGGGAGGGGGGAGGAGCAGAGGGAAAGGGGGGGAAAAGGGGGCTTAGCTGAGGGGAGGTAAGGGGGGGCAGAGAGGCAGCAGAGGGAGCAGAGGGAAAAGGGGAAGCTCAGTCTGGGAAGGCCTCTTGGAGGAGGTGAGTCTCAGTAGGGCTTTGAAGAGGGGAAGAGAATTAGTTTGGTGGAGGTGATGGAGGGCATTCCAGGACAGCGGGAGGATGTGGCCCAGGGGTCGATGGCAGGATAGGCAAGAACGGGGGACGGTGGGGAGGTGGGCAGCAGAGGAGCAGAGCCTAGGGGTTGGGCAGTAGAAAGAGAGAAGGGAGGAGAGGTAGGAGGGGGCAAGGTGATGGAGAGCCTTGAAGCTTAGAGTGAGAAGTTTTTGTTTCATGCGGAGGTTGATAGGCAGCCGCTGGAGGTTTTTAAGAAGGGGAGTGACATGCCCAGAGCATTTTGGGCAGCAGAATGAAGAATAGACTGGAGTGGGGAGAGACAGGAGGAAGGGAGATGGGAGAGAAGGCTGACACAATAATCCAGCCGGGATATTATGAGAGCCCGTACCAGTAAGATAGCCATTTGGGAGGGGAGGAAAGGGCAGATCTTGGCGATATTATAAAGCTGAGACCGGCAGGTCCTGGTGATGGATTGGATGTGTGGGGTGAATGAGAGAGCCGAGTCAAGGATGACGGCAAGGTTGTGGGCTTGAGAGACTGGAAGGATGGTCGTTCCATCCACAGTGATAGGGAAGTCAGGAAGCGGACAGGGCTTGGGAGGGAAGATAAGGAGCTCAGTTTTGGACATGTTGAGTTTTAGGTGGTAGCAGACATCCAGGTAGAGATATCTTGGAGGCAGGAGGAGATATGAGCCTGAAGGGAGGGGGAGAGGACAGGAGCAGAGATGTAGATTTGTCATCTACATCTTGTAGATATGTCATCTGCATAGAGATGATAGTTGAAGCTGTGAGAGCAAATGAGTTCATGAAGGGAGTGAGTGTAGATGAAGAACAGAAGAGGGCCAAGAACTGACCCTTGAGGAACTCCTACAGTTAGAGGATGGGAGGGGGAGGAGGAGCCTGCCAAGGAGACTGAAAATGAGCACTGGACTAACAAAAGGAGAGTATAACAGCAGCAACAAGGGAGGTCCCTTTGACACAAGCTACTTTTCTGTTTCTCCTTGGATGTAAACTGGGCACTGTCAATTGGGCACTGCCTGGACAAAACTTCTCTTCTGCTGACACTTAAGCATTGGAAAAATCTCTGCAGGGATTAACTTTCTAAAAGGATCCCCTAATTAAACCTATTTTTTTAGAAACTAACTTTACAAACTCCAATTTCTCCTGAATTTCCCTTTCCCTCTAGGCTGAAAATTCCTTGAGGGCAGCGAACCTATCAACTCTGTTATATTGTAGTCTCTCAAAAGCTTGGTACAAACTCTCCACACATATTGATTTCTCACACCTAGCCTCTCCTCCCACTTCTCTCCTGACCTACCTTCTTCACAGAGTCCTTCCCACCTTTAGAGGAATTCTCACTACAAGGAACAACAGGGCGGCAGCAGGTAGAGCAGGGAAATCAATCCTACTGATGAAGCTGCTACCAATTCCCCAGATTCTGCACCATTAGAGCTGTGTTACTTCTCCCTGAGCCCCCATCAGAGAAACAAGACCTGAAAAGCAGGCAGCAGGGTCAGGAGAAGTATCTCTTTTCACTTGCTCTATCTAGCTGCATCTTACTAGGCTCCCTAGTCAAGGAACCAGGTGAAAAGCAGTTCAGTAACATCTGACAACCTCTGCTGAAATTAGTAATAGTAGTGACATCATGATCACAGTCATCATCTCACCAAAATCAACCTAACACGGATTGCTTTTGTATAAGCATGTCTTTGGAAATAAGACATGAGTCTGATGTTTCAGGCTTAACAATAATCCCCCACTAAGACTAAATTCTAATATCATTTGGACAATGTTGATGATCCATGGAGAAATGAGCTCCAATTGTATTTTTGTTCTTAAGCTTCATTGGGGAGGACATATCTCTTTGTGAAAAGCCCCCCAGGGCCATGCAACACAACTGTCCTGAGGGAGGAAGTGAAGTAGCTGTGCTGCATGGAGATGCTGACACCTCAGCTTCAATTGGTCCCTTCTGGAAGCCATTTTCCCTGTGATGAAATATTGTTTTGAGTGAGATAATCTTTTGGCATAATAATGTTGTCATCATGTGCCTGAGTTTTTCTCAGTAGCATTTGGGTAGGAGGTATCACCCTTAACTCCCAAACCTGCAAATCACAGGAAGGAAAACAGACATCTGAAAAGAGAAACCAAACAAAAAAGACTTTGTGACGGCTCTCCAGATGTGCAGCCCCGGGTTACTGAATAAGGTCAATCAAATTAAATTGAAGTTGGGAATTTACATGGACTGCTTTCCGGGTCTGAAGGAGATATTTCCCTGTGCAGGGTGAAAGCTCCCATTAGTTGCGACCTATGGCAAGGAGAGAATATGATTTGCAATAAACAATGATATGGTTAATGGGAGCCTCACAGCTGTGCCTGTCATCCAAGACACGTTCAAATTTTGTTTGGATAAACCTTCAGGGTTTCTTAGGAAAGAATGAAATATCTAAAAGAGGAAGCTAAAGACTGGCTCACTTTGTATGCCAGAGCTAGCATGTTGGCCAGAGTAGCCATCAGAGGACATATAATAGATCATTAGTATTTATTGAGTGCTTACTATGTGCAGAGCACTGTACTGAGCACTCGGAGCAGGTAAAACACTGACATTAAGATCAGTGAAGAAACAAACTTTTGTCCAACCTAATTATATCTACCTCAGCCTTTGGTACAGTGCTTGTCATACAGTAAGCACTTAACAAATACCATCTTCATTAGGAACATGACAATTTTTCACTATTAATCTGGTGAGACTCCAGTAATGCCAAAGTTGAACAAGTACGTACCATGTCATAACCTATCAGTTTACAAGCAGTGTTTCAAGAAATGATGGTTTTGAATCTTTTTTCCATCAAAAAGCAAGCTACTGATCAATTATCAATCACTGGCAGTTCTTTAGCACTTAATGTGTGTCAAACACTGTACTATGTGTTTGGGGAAATACAGTACTCCAGAGTTGGTAGAGATGTTCCCTGTACTCAAACTTAGCAACAAGAAAGAGAGACAAACATTAAAATAAATTACAAATATGTACAGAAGTAATCTGAAGCTAAGGGTGGGGTGAATATCAAGAGCTTATATTGTAGTTAGATCCAAGTGAATAGGTGACACGGAATGGATAGGGAATATTCCTCTGATTAATGGAAATAATCAATATTAAAAAAATGCTGTTCTACTGTGCATTGGTCAGCATTATCAGAGATATGTTTACATATGTAGATACATTTAAATCACATGTACATGAAGTAATTTACATTTCATAAAGATGCATACCAATGGAACTCACGGAACGAGCACCAAATTAAGAGGAAGTTACTTTAAGAAAGGTTACATTCAAATTCAAACTAAATATACAATGGGAAAATAGGACATTGACCACTATTCTTCCCTATAATAAACATACCGCCCATCTAGAAGAGGAATTTGAATCTTAAAATATTTTTTATATGAAATGGATATGTTTATCAGAAATTCTGAACACACCACACAGATATCAGAATCAGTTCTTGATGTTTTGATCATTTCCAGAACAAGACCATTTGCTGATTTATTTTTTTCCAAAAGTTGAATAAGACATAACAAATACATCCTGCCACAGTCTTGGCATAGCGGTAGGTCAGATACCTGTGTTATATAAATCTCTGTGCTGAGAGTTTATGACATTTTAATTTAGAAGTTCATTCAGTTTGATGATTGTGGCAGCTAGCAAATATGACACTAACCAGTTCACAGAACTTAACCTAAGACCTGAAATTGTTTAATTTTGGTAATGACTGATCTGTGCCTCTCCCCAGAAGCCCAGACCAATGTAAAGTTTAAAAGTTTAGTATTCAAAATTGCCCCTGCTTTGTTGTAAGCACCAGTGATTCTCTTCTATTTCCTAAATGTCTCGGGTTAGTAAAAGGATCAATGAAAAGTAATAGAAAGTAATCCAAATATTCACTAGTGAGGCAATTGTCCACATATGCACTATAGGAGCATGAAAGATTACCAATATTGCTAGTGAAGTGTCATACTGAAGGCCACCCTGCAAAGTTGAAACATATTACTCCTGTTCATTCTATTATTTCTCCTCAAAATCTGAGTACCTTCCTTTGTACTACAGAGTGTACTGAGTTGTGTGTGGACTTTAAGTGCAAGATGCCATTTTAGATCTTAGCTTCAGTTGTAAAATGCTGAAATTGTCCACGAATCTGAAAATCCTCTTGATTAGGGGTAAAGATAGGCTGCAAACTCCTTGTAGGCAGGTAATATGTCTAGCAACTCTGCTGTATTGTACTCTCCCAAGTGCTTAGTACATTCATTTCAGTTCATACTTGATTCTGCTGCCCAGATCATTTCTGTGTAAAACCATTCAGTTCATGCTTCCCCACTCCTCGAGAACTCCTAGCGGTTGTCCACCAAACTCTGCCTCAGGTAGTCCCTACCATTATCTTGTCCCACTCCCACCTTATTTCTCAAATTTTTCTACTATAACCCAGCCCACAGACTTCACTCCTCTAATGCCAACCCACTCACTGTACCTCTATCTGATCTAGCTAACTACTGATCCCTTACCCACATCTTGTCTCTGCCTGAAAATCCCTTCACCTTTATATCCAACAGATAATCACTCTCCCCACACCTTCAAAGCCTTACTGAAAGCATATCTTCTCCAAGAGACCTTGCTTGACTGTCCTAGAACGAGTCGTCTACAATCAATGCTTAGAATTCCTTAACTCCCATTCTCTCCTAGACCCCCTCCAATCTGGCTTCCGTCCCCTCCACTCTATCGAGACTGCTCTCTCTAAGGTCACCCATGACCTCCTTCTTGCCAAATCCAATGGCTCCTACTCCATTCTAATCCTCCTTGACCTCTCTGCTGCCTTTGACACTGTCGACCATCCCCTCCTTCTCCATACCTTATCTCACCTTGGCTTCACGGACTCCATCCTCTCCCAGTTCTCCTCTTACCTCTCTGGCTGGTCATTCTCGGTCTCCTTCGCTGGCACCTCCTCCCCCTCCCATCCTTTAACTGTTGGAGTTCCTCAAGGGTCAGTTCTTGGCCCTCTTCTGTTCTCCATTTACACTCACTCCCTTGGTGAACTCATTCGCTCTCACGGCTTTGACTACCATCTCTACGCAGATGACACGCAGATCTACATCTCCGCCCCTGTCCTCTCCCCCTTTCTTCAGGCT
This sequence comes from Ornithorhynchus anatinus, assembly GCF_004115215.2. Classification (NCBI taxonomy): domain Eukaryota; kingdom Metazoa; phylum Chordata; class Mammalia; order Monotremata; family Ornithorhynchidae; genus Ornithorhynchus; species Ornithorhynchus anatinus. Next base: position 109,779,338 of record NC_041729.1, on the reverse strand, counting down.
CACATCTCCTCCTGCCTCCAGGATGTCTCCACCTGGATGTCGGCCCGCCACCTAAAACTCAACATGAGCAAGACTGAGCTCCTCATCTTCCCTCCCAAACCCGGTCCTCTCCCAGACTTCCCTATCACCGTGGATGGCACGACCATCCTTCCCGTCTCTCGGGCCCGCAATCTCGGTGTCATCCTTGACTCGTCTCTCTCGTTCACCCCACACATCCTATCCGTTACCAAGACCTGCTGGTTTCACCTTTACAATATCTCCAAGATCCTCCCTTTCCTCTCCACCCAAACGGCTACCTTACTGCTACGGGCTCTCGTTATATCCCGGCTAGACTACTGTGTCAGCCTTCTCTCTGACCTCCCTTCCTCCTCTCTCGCCCTGCTCCAGTCTATTCTTCACTCCGCTGCCCGGCTCATCTTCCTGCAGAAATGATCTGGGCATGTCACTCCCCTTCTTAAACAACTCCAGTGGTTGCCTATCAACCTCCGCTCCAAACAAAAACTCGTCACTCTAGGCTTCAAGGCTCTACATCACCTTGCCCCTTCCTACCTCTCCTCCCTTCTCTCTTTCTACCGCCCACCCCGCACGCTCCGCTCCTCTGCCGCCCACTTTCTCACCGTCCCTCGGTCTCGCCTATCCCGCCGTCGACCCCTGGGCCACGTCCTCCCTCGGTCCTGGAACGCCCTCCCTCCTCACCTCCGCCAAACTGATTCTCTTCCCCTCTTCAAAACCCTACTTAAAACTCACCTCCTCCAAGAGCCCTTCCCAGACTGAGCTCCTCTTCTCCCTCTACTCCCTCTACCACCCCCCTTCACCTCTCCGCAGCTTATCCCTCTTTTCCCCCCATTTCCCTCTGCTCCTCCCCCTCTCCGCATCCCCTCAGCACAGTACTCGTCCGCTCAACTGTATATATTTCCATTACCCTATTTATTTTGTTAATGAATTGTACATTGCCTTGATTCTATTTAGTTGCCATTGTTTTTACGAGATGTTCTTCCCCTTGACTCTATTTATTGCCATTGTTCTCGTCTGTTTGTCTCCCCCAATTAGACTGTAAGCCCGTCAAACGGCAGGGACTGTCTCTATCTGTTGCCGACTTGTTCATTCCAAGCGCTTAGTACAGTGCTCTGCACATAGTAAGCGCTCAATAAATACTATTGAATGAATGAATGAATGACCCCTCATTTCCTCTTCTCCCACTCCCTTCTGCATCACCCTTGCACTTGAATATGTCCCCTTTATTCACTCTACCCTCACCCCAAATCACTTAGATAAATATCTGGAATTTATTTAATTTCTGTTTCCCTCTCTAGACTGTAAGTTACTTGTGGTCAGGAATGTGTCTACCAACTTTGTTATATTGTAGTCTCCCAAGCGCTTAGTACAAAAGTTCTGCACAAAAGCTCTCAATAAATGCCATTGCTTGATTGATCGATATTAGCCCAGGTATCCACCTAGCTGGGCAACAAGTGGCCCAAGTTTTTAGATATTATTAAATATGTCCCAATACATCCATTCTCCCAACTCCTCCCTCTCCCAGTTACTTCCTTTCTGATCAATCCCTACCACAACCCTAGATACAATGCTTGAAACTTTGCAGATTGAGTTAATCCATCAATATCATTTTTGAGGGTTTATTCTGTGCAGAGCACTGAAATTAACACTCTAGAAAGCACAGTAAGGTTAGTAAACATGACCCTTGCCCTCAAAGAGCTAAGGATGTAGCAGAGCAAATGAACACTGAAATTACAAGTAAAGGGAAGCAGTGGAGTACAAATAAATATCCATAAAAATGTGATAAAGAGTATGAGAACCCAAGGATATAGGTGACTATCCATGGTGATAGAGACTCCTATCTTTAATGATGGATGAGACTCAGTTCAGTAACAAAGGTTTACTGATTTAAATTTGATTATGTTATATTCTTAGTTCATTTCTTGACATCATTTGACAATGTGGATTAATCTTTTCTCCTGTAAACACTATTTAACCTAATTTTTTCTGACACTGTCTTCTCCAGGTCTCCTCCTACCTAATAGCCACTCCTTTTCAATCTCTTTCACCAGCTCCTCCCCTTTCAATCCCTAAATATGGGCATCCCTTAAGGTTCAGTTCTGAGTCCTCTTCCATTATCTATTTATACTCACTCTTCTGGGAAATGTACCCTCTCCAGGATATCAACAAGCATCTCTAGGCAAGTGCTTCCTGATTCTAACTCACCAGCTTCTCTCCTCCTTTGGAATGCCCTCATTTCCTCCTGCCTCCAGGACATCTTTGTATATGCAAAACTTAACTCCTCATTTTCCATTTCAAACCCTTTTTGCTACCTTCCTCCCGATCCACAAGCCAGCAATCTTGCCTTTATCCTAAACTACTATTTTTCTTATAACTTGCATATCCAATATCCAAATATTATAGATTTTTTTCTTCAAAAGATCTCCAGAGTCTGACCTTTCTTCTTTATCTACCTGGCATAAATCTGGAACAAGCACTTTCTTTACAGGATCACCCTCCTTATTAACTTCTTTACCTCCAGGGTCTCTCCTCTATAGCCCATTCTTCACTCTTCTGTCTGGATCTCTAGATGGTGAGCTCGTTGTGGGCAGAAATGTGTCTACCAACTCTGTTATACTGTACTCTCCCAAGACCTCAGTACCATGCTCTGCATACAGTGAGCGCTCAGCAAATACATTTGATTAATTGTATTGCCTTTATCTTCCCAGGACTCAAAATCCTCTAATTGTTTTCCATCCCTCTCCACATCAAGTGGAGGTCTCTGACCATCAAACCTTAGGTACTCAATTAGTTATCTACCTCCTACTTATTTTTACTCCTCTCCCACTGCAGCCTCTCATTTCACACGTCTATTGTCAAATTACACTCACCACCTCTCTCAACCTTGACTTTTTCTTGTTCATGCCCTTTTCCTTCCCCTTTCACATCTGGCAGACAATTCTTCAAAGTTTTTTTTTAAAATCCCAACTTCCCCAGAAGGCTTTTATTAAATGGTGATTTGTTAAGCACTTACTATGCACCAGGCACTATACTAAGTGCTTGGGTAAACTAATAATAACAATTAATAATGATTGTAGTATTTATTAAGCGCTTATTATATATCAGTCACTGAACTAAGCCCTGGGGTAGATACTAATTGGATTGGACACAGTCCCTGTCCCACATTAGGTTTACAGTCTTAAATATTTTCATTCATTCATTCGGTCATATATACTGAGTACTTATTGTGTGCAGAGCACTGTACTAAGCACTTGGAAAGTACAATTCAGCAATTGAGTTACTTAACTGAGGCACAGAGAAGTAAAGTGACTTTCCCAAGGTCACACAGCAGACAAGTGGCAGATCTTAGATTAGAACCCAGGTCCTTCTAACTCTCAGGCCCGTACTCTATCCGCTTGGCCTGGCTGCTTCCCAAAATAGGCCATGTCCCACATAGAGCTCACAGTCTTAATCTCCACTTAACAGATGAGATCACTGACACACCAAGAAGTCTAAGTGATTGCTCAGGATCACACAACAGACAAATGGTGGAACAAGGATTAGAACACAGATCCTACTGACTCTCAAGCCCATGATCTTTCCACTAGGCCATGGGGTTGAGCCTTCCCTGGCTAATTTCTCCTCTCCCCATCATACACATCCCACAACTATCATTTCAAACCTTCCACATCTATGCACTTGCAACCTCACCCCCCAAAAAATGTAAGCATTTACTCCACCTCCTTATCCCAACAGCACAATGTACATATCTTTAAACTGTATAGTCCCCTGCCTCCCCTGCTAGAATGAAAGCTTCTTGGAGGCAGAGATCATGTCTACTTAGTTGCACTCTCCTACATGCTTACTACAGTGCTCTGCACACCATAATTCTAAATAAGCATCATGTTATAGTAAATAGAACCCAGGCCTGGAAGTCAGAAGGTCATGGGTTCTACTTCCACCTCTGCCACTTGTCTGCTGTTCGATCTTGGGCAAATCACTTAACTTCTCTGGAACTCAGTTTGGCTCAGTGGAAAGAGCACAGGCTTGGGAGTCAGAGGTCATGGGTTCGAATCCTGACTCTGCCACTTGTCAGCTGTGTGACTTTGGGCAAGTCACTTAACTTCTCTGTGCCTCAGTTACCTCATCTGTAAAATGGGGATTAAGACTGTGAGCCTCATGTGGGACAACCTGATTACCCTGTATACCCCAGCACTTAGAGCAGTGCTCTGCACATAGTAAGCACTTAACAAATACCAACATTATTATTATTATTATTAAAGTAGAGATGGAGACTGTGAACACTACATGGGAAAGAGACTGTGTCCAACCTGATTTGCTTGTATCCACCCCTGCACTTAGTACAGTGCCTGGCACAGAGTAAGCACTTTACAAATACCACAGTTATTATTAATTATTATTGTAAATGCTATTACTGGATTGTAGTATTAGTTGTTTTTCCAGTGCTGTGTAATAATAGTAATGATGGCCTCATTCAGTGTTTTTTGTGTGCAAAGAGCTAGGGTAGCTAAAGATTAGCAGATCGAACACAGTCCCGGCCTTATGTGAGGCTCACAAATTATTTAATCCCCATTTTCCAGATGATTTATTCCAGTGAATAAATTTATTAATGATAATAATAATATTTGTTAAGTGCTTAGTATGTGCCAAGCACTGTTCTAAGTGCTGGGGTAGAGATAAGGTAATCAGGTTGTTCCATATGGGGCTCACAGTCTTCAGCCCCATTTTACAGATGAGGTAACTGAGGCCCAGAGAAGTTAAGTGGTTTGTCCAAGGTCACACAGCAGTCAAGTGGCAGAGCCGGGATTAGAATCCATATCCTCTGACTCTCAAGCCCGTGTTCTTTCCACTAGGCAAGAGGGTAAGTGATTTATCCATGGTCAGATAACAAACCCAATGGAAGAGCTGGGAATAGAATTGGATCGCGTGACTTTTTGTTGTGTGCTCTTGCCACTAAAGCCATGATCCCTCTCCCCTGCCAGTTCGTTCATTCATTCATTCAATAGTATTTATTGAGCGCTTACTATGTGCAAAGCACGGTACTAAGAGTTTGGAATGTACAATTCAGAAACAGATAGAGACAATCCCTGCCCAATGACAGGCTCACAATCTAATCGGGGGAAACAGACAGCAGAGCGAAACAGAACAAAACTGAAACAAAACAACATCATCAAGATAAATAGAATCAAGGGGCTGTACACTTCATTAACAAAATAAATAGGGTAATAATATATACGAATGAGCACAGTGCTGAGGGACGTGGGGACTGGGAGTAGCCGAGGGTGGGGCGGGGAGGGGAGGGGGAGCAGAGGGAAAGTGGGCTTAGCTGAAGGGAGATGAATAATAATAATAATGTTGGTATTTGTTAAGCACTTATTATGTGCAAAGCACTGTTCTAAGCACTGAGGTAGATACAGGGTCATCAGGTTGTCCCATGTGAGGCTCACAGCAAATCCCCATTTTTACAGATGAGGTAACTGAGGCACAGAGAAGTGAAGTGACTTGCCCACAGTCACACAGCTGACAAGTGGCAGAGCTGGGATTCGAACCCATGACCTCTGACTCCCAAGCCCGGGGTCTTTCCACTGAGCCACGCTTCTTCTCTAGATGAAGGGAGAAGGGGGAGAAGCAGAGGGTGGAGGGGGAGCAGAGGGAGCAGAGGGTAAAGGGGTAGCTCTGGGAAGACCTCTTGGAGGAGATGAGCACTCAGTAGGGTGTAAGTTTGGCAGACGTGAGGAAGGAGGACATTCCAAGACAGTGGTAGGACATGGGCCAGGGGTCAACAGCGGGATAGATGTGAACGGGGGACGGTGAGGAGTTGAGTGGCAGGGGAGAAGAGTGTATGGGGTGGGCAGTAGAAAGAGAGAAAGGAGGTGAGATAGGAGGGAGCAAGGTGATGGAGAGCTCTGAAACCAAGAGTGAGGAGTTTTTATTTCATGTGGAGGTAGTTAGGCAAAAACCACTGGAGGTTTTTAATGAGGGGAGTGACATGCCCTGAGCGTTTCTGTAGGAAGATGATCCAGGAGTGGGGAGAGACAGGAGGAAGGGAGACAAGAGATAAGGCTGACACAATAATCCAGTCAGGATATTATGAGAGCTTGTACCAGCACTATAGCCGTTTGGATGGAGAGGAAAGGGTGGATCTTGGCAATGTTGTAAAGGTGAGACCAGCAGGCCTTGGTGTTGGATTGGATGTGTGGGGTGAATGAGAGAGCTGAGTCAAGGATGACACCAAGGTTGCGGGCCTGTGAGACGGGAAGGATGGTCGTGCCGTCCACAGTGACAGGGATGTCAGGGAAGACAGGGTTTGGGAGGGAAGATAAAGAGCTCAGTTTTAGACATGTTGAGTTTTAGGTGACAGGCAGACAACCAGGTGGAGACGTCCTGGAGGCAGGAGGAGATATGAGCCTGAAGGGAGGAATCAACAGGGGAGTAGATGTAGATTTGGGTGTCATCTGCATAGAGATGATAGTTGAAGCCGTGGCAGCAAATGAGTTCACCAAGGGAGTGAGTATAGATGGAGAACAGAAGAGGGCCAAGAACTGTCCTTGAGGAACCCTTACAGTTAGTGGATGGGAGGAGGAGAAGGAGACCACGAGGGAGAATGAGAATGAAGGGCCAGAAAGATAAGAGGAGAACCAGGAGAGGATGGAGTCCGTGAAGCCAAAGTGAGATAAGGTGTGGAGGAAAAGGGGATGGTCAACAGTGTCAAAGGCAGCTAAGAGGTCAAGGAGGTTTAGGATAGAGTAGGAGCCATTGGATTTGGCAAGAAGGAGGTCATGGGTGACCTTTGAGAGAGCAGTCTTGGTGGAGTGGAGGGGATGGAAGCCAGATTGGAGGGGGTCCAGGAGAGAGTGGGCGTTATGTTCCTGCTGGGGCGGTGGATGCAACAAGCAAGTGGATGTTCAAGGGATCAGCATATTCCAAGGCACAGGAAATCATTTCACCTGCAAAATCCTTTTAGAGCCAATGTGACCTCAGCATGGCCATGCCCTTAGTAATAATAAGAATGATGGTATTTGTAAAGTGCTTACTATGTGCCAAGCACTGTTCTAAGCACTGGGGGTGATATAAGTTAATCAGGTTGTCCCATGTGGGGCTCACAGTCTAAATCCCCATTGTACAGATGAGGGAACTGAGGCACAGAGAAGTTAAGTGACTTGCCCCAAGTCACACAGCTGACAGGTGGTGGAGCTGGGATTATAACCCATGACCTCTGACTCCCAAGCTCATGCTCTTAGTGCTCTGCTCAAAGTAAGTGCTCAATAAATATGATTGAATGAATGATACTGCCCCATAACACCATGCCCCAGTACCTGGTTACCTTGATAGCCACTCACACCTTTGCTAGTCACATTAGCCAGCAGCTTTTCAAGATTCCTTGTACACTCATCTACCTCACTGAATATCTTTGGGTCATCGTTCAGAAAGCTTCCCCCACTGATGCCATAGGCCCAGAGCAGGGATGTGGGTGGGAGGTAGGCAGCAAAATAGATGAGATTGAGGTACAGAGAGGAGTTGGCATTAGAGGAGAAATATGTGTGGGCCTGTAGAGTAGGTCTACCTACTCTAGTGTACTGTACTCTTTCAGGCACTGAGAACAATACTCTGCACACTTTCTTATAATTGATTAATACCATGAATATTATTGACTGAGTAATTGCTTTATTGCTCTAACAGCAGGATGGGCACAACAACTATACTCACACAAAGTATTTTAATGGATTAAGTCAAAGTCCTAAATCTTCTCTGCTAGTCAAGAATATATTTTTCTCACTAGACACATAAAGACATTCACAAACACACAGTAGGTCTTCTGAATAAATGTCATTCTACATTGAGGATACAATTCTCCCCATTAACTGTGACAAGCCTCTATCTTGCATATTGAAAAGAGTAGAGAACTAGTAATCAAGAAACCTGTATTCTAGGCCCTCCTTCGCCAATTGCCTGGGATGTAACTTTGGACAAGTAATAACTTTCTTGCTTCTCAATTACCTCATCTATAAAATCGAAATTCAATACCTGTTTTGCCTCCCTCTTAGACTGTGGGCCCCTTGTGGGATTAGAGACTGTACCCAATATAATTATTTTGCATCTATCCCAGACATAGTAAGGGCTTAAAAATACCATCATCATATTTTAAAATATTCAGATTCTATTTGAACTACATATGTACATATAAATATATATTACATATAACAATAATAAAGGTATTTGTTAAGCGCTTACTATGTGCCAAGTACTGTTCTAAGCACTGAGGTAGGTATAAGGTAATCAGGTTGTCCCACATGGGGCTCACAGTCTTATTCCCCATTTTGCAGATGAGGTAACTGAGGCACAGAAAAGTTAAGTGACTTGCCCAAGGTTACACATAGACAATTGGCGGAGTCGGTATTAGAACCCACATCCTGTGACTCCCAACCTCATAGTCTTTCCAGTAAGCCATGCTGCTTCTTATCTATATATCTCATCCTTGTCTTCTAAGTGGGCTATATTTCAAGCACTGAAGAATGTGAGAAAGCGAGGTACTTGAGAGAGATATGATGTTTAATGGTTGGTTTACACCCATGATACAATTCTGGATATAGAAGTTGAATCTAGTTTAGATTAATATATGTATACGTATGTATACAAGTTAATCTAGAATAGATAAATTTATAAGCTTAATTTTAACTGGATTTCATTCTAGAGTTGAACTGTCTTTCATTTGAAGGAATTGCCACACCCATTTCAGAAGGAGTCATTAAGTAGGAAAATCTCAAGTGGCATGTATTGGATCCATCTTTGGTTTGGTGCATTGAGCAAGGTATTATAGAGAGCTTCCAAGAAAGGTCAAAACTTGCCGCCCACCCTGAAGGACCAGCAGGTGATCCATAAAATATTGCTAAAGAGAAGTCAGAAAATGTGGTGGTGGATTGCATAGGAATGAAAGGAATTAAAAGTTAGAGTGGTGGGGAATAGTAAGTCTATCAGAATGGTCACAAATAATGGGAAGGCTTTGAATGGCTGGGTTAAAGAAGGGAAAGGAGTTCCATTTTTAATCCATTAATTTTAAACTGATTGAAAATGTAGAACTTCAAAGAGGAAGGATATGTAGAGTGGACTACAAGAGAATGAGTGTGGTGAGGAAGTGACACTAGGAAGGTTAGAATAGTCTGGGGGGGGGTGAAGAAAATGACATACTTCGTGGAGTGAGTCCTTTTCCCCCATGGATAAATAATGAATATCTCTGTCTTTCCCTACATTGATTGATTCATTCATTATAGAGTGTCCCAAATTAAGTCTAGAACTGCTCAAATGGAATTGGGGAACTGTATGTCTCCTTCAATTTCCCACACAACCTGCAATCCATTCTTCCCATCTCTCCATTCCTTCTTCCTCTACATCATTGAATAAAAATGGGCAGGTCAATTTTGAAGAACCAGAGGAGTGTAGGTAAGATTGGGAAATTTGTGAGTACAGTGGAGTAATGTAAGAGAAAAAGATGAGAAGTGGCAAGGAGGACACAGAAAGACTGGATACTGCCAAGAAAGTTGTTTCAAAAAGCCAGCTAAACTGGGCTTTGAAGCGGAAAAGACTCAAGAGTTTCACTGCCTGCTTCAACTTCCATCTACCTAACTGTATCATGGGTGAAAACCAGCCATCAAACATTGTATGTCCCTCAGCTAACTCGCTCTCTTACTTTCTTCTCTGATTGAAATATAGCCCACCTAGCTGACTAATTCCCCTCCCCTTCCTACTCATGCCTCCCATCATCACCCACCTTAGCAACATGTGTAGAGCTATGTGTTCATCTTATAATGGTTTCTTTATTATACTTAATTGCTTTATCATTTTTTCACTTTATTTTTTTTCTTTTACCTACTGTATATTTGACAATCTATATCCACTTAGCTTTTGATTATAAACTTTGCAACGGGAGAGGCAATGTCTTTTACCTCCGTTGTAAATTCCAAAATGCCAAGTATAGTGCTTTCTATAGAGGAATAATTGTGGCATTTGTTAAGCACTTATTATGTGCCAGGCACTTTTCTAAGCACTGGGGTAGATGCAAACTAATCGAATGGGACACAGTCCCTGCCCCACATGAAACTCTTAATCCCTATTTTACAGATGAGGGGACTGAGGCCCAGAGAAATTAAGCGACTTGCCCAAGGTCACAGCGCAGACAAGTGGCAGACCAGGATTAGAACTCAGGTCCTTCTGATTCACACTAGCCCACACTGCTTCTCAGAGTAGGAGGTCAATACTGTACTGTTGATGATGAGTAGAAAATCTAGCTGTCTTTTTTGGATCCTACAAATTGTTGCTGGATTTACTGAACTTTTCTAGAGAAAATGGAAGTCAAGGAAGCCAGGACAGTGAAACCCTGAGAAATCCTGGAGGGTGTGAAAAATGAGTATCATCAAGAACAGAAAAGGAAAACATCAAAAATTTTTATGGGAGAAGACTATCCAGTGCAGTGAAGGGAAAATAAATGGGAAGAGAGGAAATCTTGATAGCAAGGAAAGGGAATAGGTGTTAGTATAAAGGAAAAACAAAGAATGATGAAAAGTATGTCCATTAAAGTTTAATTCTATATAGATATATTGGCCCCAGAGATCAACTCCCATGGAAAAAAAACCAAAACTTTCCCAACTATATAAGTGTATTTCAATACTATTTCAATGACATTATATAAACAGCAAATATCAGGGGACTTTGAGAACTGTCACTTTAGGATTTTATGGTAATGAGGAGTCTTTATATAGAAAGCAAAGTTTCTTAGTGGTGGGAAACGCTGACACCTATCTTAATATGACAGATTTTTTGAACCTAGGTACATGATAGCTGATTCAAAGAAATACCAGTTTACACCATCACTTTGGATTTTACATACGTTCAAATCGAAAGACAAGATTGAATGAAATGTCATTTGGGCCTTCTTCATCTGATAAAATAAGCATTGGTATTCATCAGATAGTATTTCTCATCATCAAGATCTCATCAAATATATTCCAGTTAAACTCTTAGCTTTGGTTTCCTGTCTATAAAATGAAAGATTAAAATGCTGATTTATTGACAACCATTCTGAAATATTCTATTGGAATGAAACAGAAAGTTTAACAATATATTTTTTCCCTTGCCACCACTGCACTTAGGATCCTGAATGTCACTGAAACCATAGGCATAAGAAGAAAAGAGGTTAAAGGTGTGTGGCTTCATTTGCCATGGTTATCCTCATTGCTCTTAGAGATTCTCACAGTGAATTCCCCTCACCAATGCCTCTCTCCAGATGCCACACCCTCTCCACATGCCAGACAATCTACCAAATCTTTTTCCTTTCCCAAGGACATTACCTCCCTTTTTGTCTTCTCAGACTTTTTCCTCAGTTATTGCTGAGAGGCTATGTTAAGGGCAGTGAAATCAGGATACACAAGTGGAGCATCAAGATCAGGTCTTAATAGTGTGAAGCACAATGTGACAGACATAAGATGAGTGGCAGGCAAGAGTGTGGACCAAATGAAATGGCAGGGGAATGAAAAGCAAAGTACCTTAAAACAACCTGTGGGAGCCAAATTAGTGTCCAGAATATTTGTGGATTCTAAAAATTGTGGTAGGAGAGGGAAATCTGACCTATTAATTTTCACTGTATTTAAGGTCTAGTATAGCATCAGCCACAAACTTACTGTCTTAGAGACTAATTTTTTTAATCAGTTGTTTACAGGCCACACATGTCTAAGACCATCCGCAAGAGAACATGCTTCCCATGGTGTAAAGGTAGGATCAAGAGGTATTCAAAAAGATTAAACCAGGTCAGCCTGCTCTGAGATATTTCCAGCTGCTTTGCAGTGACAAATGAAGCACTTAATACAGCCATGGAGCTTATGGTTTTGTTTTTAGCTTCACCTAATGTCTACTAATTTGGAGAAAAAGCATTACCTTGGCTTATTAGAGCTACACCACAAGCTGCTCCAACATCAAAAAGCAATTAATACATCATCGTAAAAATCTAAAAATAAAACCCAAAAATGCTTGTGTAAATTTGACAAAGCAGATAAGACTAAAATTATTTTAACCCAGTTATTTAAAGTGTAAATTGACACACTATATGTGGAAGAAATATTTTCAAGTAAAAGGGTTAAATGCCATTAAATTAGTATTAAGTTCTAATTTAACTATCAATTAGGCAGCTAGTATAAGAACATTAGGTCTAAACAGTCCTCCCATTCTTGTTGAGACATCTTTGGATCATTTTGAATAACTTCTATGCCCCTAAGTGATTAAATGAAAATGAAAATTCATATTAACATATTGATAGGAGAAATATGCAATGATGTAATGCTCTGGAATCCAATAAAAGATAAAGGTGATATAAATGCATAGCAATGGCTGCAAATTTATTATTACTGTCAAAATGGGGAGTACTGCATTCACTGTCATTCACTTGCAGGAAAATCTTAGACAAATCCCCTAACCTCCCAGTGTTTCAGTTTCTTCAACTGTAAAATGGGGAAAATATCTGTCTTTTCACACTTATAATATGTTAGGCAGTTAACATTAGATAATGAACAGCACAAGAAGTGGCATGGACTGCTGGACAGGGCATGGGCCTAGGAGTCAGAAGGATCTGGGTTCTAATGTACTGGCCAGCTGTGTGACCTTGGACCTGCTGTATGACCTTGGACAAGTCACTTTACTTCTCAGTGCCTCATTTACCTCATCTGTAAAATGGAGATTAGGATTGCAAGCCCCATGTGGGACATGGATTGTGTCCAACTTGATTAGCTTGATTCTATTCCAGAACCTAACATAGTGCCTGGCACATAGTGAGTGCTTAACAAATACTATTTTTTTTCTAAGTGGAAGTGCTTTGGACAGTGAAGCCTCTATATAAACAGCATGGTGTAATGGATAGAGCACAGGCTTGGGAGTCAGAAGGCTGTGGGTTCTAATCCTGGCTCTGCCACTTGTCTGCTGTGTGACCTTGGACAAGTCACTTCACTTCTCTATATCTCAGTTACCTCATCTGCAAAATGGGGACTGAGATTGGGAACCTCATGTGGGACAGGGATTGTGTTCAACTCAATTTGCTTATATCGAGCCCAGCGCTTGGTACAGTGCTTGGCACATAGTAAGCGCTTAACAAATGCCATCATTACTATTTATTATTATAGTGTCTGGTAACAGAGTAAGCACTTAACAAATACCACTATTATTATTATTATTTATTATTATTATTATAAATTTCAGGTATTTTTATTGTTACAAGGGCTAATGAAAAAATTAGCCAGAAGATTTCAGTGAGGATTTTGGTATTTGAGAATAAACTGAATACTCTGGGAAGCCTTGTTAAAATTATTTCTAGTCATTAGAGTATTTTTTTATTCAATCAACAGTATTTACTGAGAGTTTAATCTTTGCAGATCATTATATTAAGTGCTTGGTGTGTTTATACAATAAGATAGAGTTTGTTGACACAATCCCTGACCACAAAGAGTCTACAGGGAGAAGCTTTATTGTTTTTATCAGGACTATCTCCTCACCATCAACAACATTGCCCTGTGCAGAAAGACATTTGAGAAATTTACTGCAGAAGAATATAAGATCCCTGCCCTCAGAGTGCTTGTTGTAATTTACTTTACAGTAATTTTCAGAAATGTGCATATTTCTCTGGGCTCTTTACCAGCCCCTTCCAACCCACTTTTCTGCAATCAGAGTTAATATGGATTGCAAGGGGCTGGTAGGAATATGGAATAGCTCCACAGGAAGTTGTGGAAGCTGTTTAGATAAGTTTGTAGATGACGGGGTAGCATAAAAGGAAGTCATAGGTACACCCTAAAGTGAAAAACTTCAGGAGGACTTAATGCATTCACGGATGAGGAAAGAGACAATTTAGAGGCTATTAGATCACATTAAGTAGACTTAGTTAAACAGCACCTAACCAAATGTAGAACTCTAGAAACCAGCTTATGTCCAATAATGGGACAAACTTAAGGTCATCGAATTTGCAATATTTGAATAAAAAGTAATCAGCTCTGGTGGTACATTTGCATAAACTCTCTGCTACTCTAATTAGCAAATAGCTTCAACTCATCCTCAATTAGTGAGTTTCACTTACAGGTATCTCTTAATATGACCAACAAACAATCTAATTACACCCTCATAGAAAATGCCACCAGAGGGACTTTACTGAGCCCCTGTATGAAATACTTTCTTCTGGTAAATCCTGACTCTTGAATAGCTAAGATACTTGACTAATCAAAACTACCCACTCCCCAACGATGCCCACTAACAAAACTATTATCGTATATAACTGTCTAAGAAGTCAACCATGCATGGCTCAATGGAAAGAGCATGGGCTTTGGAGTCAGAGGTCATGGGTTTGAATCCCGGCTCTGCCACTTGTCAGCTGTGTGACTGTGGGCAAGTCACTTAACTTCTCTGTGCCTCAGTTACCTCATCTGTAAAATGGGGATTAAGACTGTGAGCCCCACGTGGGACAACCTGATTCCCCCGTGTCTACCCCAGCGCTTAGAACAGTGCTCTGCACATAGTAAGCGCTTAACAAATACCACCATTATTATTAACCATTATATGTTTCCAGCATCTTTTTGCCATTTTAGGAGGCAGAATACTGAGCTGGATGGATTATTGTTTACTGTCTATGGAAGTGCTCATAGAATTTTAGTGAACCTTTGAAAGAAGGGAGCAATGTGATCCAATGATGAAGAGTTGGGGAGGGACTTTTCACCGAAAGAAATAACATACAGTCAGGAGAATCTTGTGAAAGGCAGAGTAGATAGGCTTGCATAGCTGAAACAGAAGATATGGACAGAGATTATTGGGGGATGAATTATTAGGAAATAGGAAAGCTCTTTTGCCCACTGCTTTTCCTTTCTGATGGACATCTTTAACATCTTACTCACCAGTGACTCCTCTTCTGCCTTCAAACATGCCCACATCCCCTACCTCCACCAAAAACACACAAAAAAACTTCTCTGGACCCCATGGCACCACTCAGCTATCATCCCATCTCCCTCCCCCTATTCCTAGCCAAATTCCTCAAATGGGTTACATACACTATCTCCTACAACTCACTTCTTTACCCTCTACAATCTGGTTTCTATCCCCTTCACTCCATTGAGAATACCCTTCCCAAGGCCACTATGATCTCCTTTGTAATAAAATCCAATGAATTCTACTCTGTCTTAATATTTCCCAGACTTGCTCAGCTGTATTCCACATTATGGACCACTGCTTTCTTCTGGAAACCACTAGATATCCTTGGTTTTTCTGACCTAGTACATTCTTAGTTATCCTGTTAACCTTTCTGGTTGATCCTTCTCAGTCTTTTCCACTAGCTCTTCCTCTGCTCCTACTCTCTTACTGCCTCTCAAAGTTTTTTGGGGGTTCTCCTCTTTTCAATTTGCTCTCTCTTCCTCAGTGTGATTGATTCACATATCTCCCTGGCTTTCCCTGACCTCTTTTTCTGCAATTTCACCTTTATTTCTACCTCCAGGACTTCTTTACATGATGTCCTCCAAGAAGCTCAGGTCCAATATATCCAAAATTTAACTCCTCATCTTCACTCACAAATCTTCTTCTCACCTGACTTTCCCATCATGATTGACAAGAAAATCATTGGCTTATTAGCTTAATGAGGCCTATAACTTCATCCTATTCATAAAGATCTAACTCTTACAGGGTTGACAAGGCCTAACTTCATTTTAATACTTTTATTCAGCCATGCCAAGGGAGTTCAAAATAATAGTTATAACTTTGAATTTATTAAAATTAAACTATGGCTGCAAAATCTGGAATTCCTCAATTTCCCAATGTTTTTCCTAATTTCTTAGGGAGTTTGGAAAAATAAGTTGCAATCCACCAAATTCTATTCCATCTGTACCATTTTCATTGGTTTTCCCTGCATTTTACAAATTCTTCTTATCTGCAGAAAATGCAGAATTTCTGCACGAGCATGAATTCCCATGTAAAGCAAATACAAGTGAAATAGAAAAGAGGAGCAGAGTGTATTGAGTTTCTCGTGGAACTCTCAATTCAATTCAGGTGACTGAATTTGTTTTATGCTTTGGGTTCATTGGTCAGGGCATATTTTCAAATGTTTGTCTCAAGATTCTTCTCCTGTCATAGAGCTACCAGTTCACATGTAACATTCCACCTTCTGGACCATCATCTCTGTGAATTTCTCTGCCTTCTACCAGAAGGAATTCATACAGCTCCTTTAGTCACCAGAATCTCTGGAATGAAGGAAGGGATCCTGTTTTTCGTAGTTTTGGATATGGCTCTATCATTACCCTCCTGAATCTTCAACTCTGCACACAACTTCCCATGCAGGTGGGGTGAGTTAGAATGCATACATTATAAACAATTACATTTTTTCTTTAAAATTTAGAATTATAAAACTGTGGGAAAAGGTTAAATGGCCCAAGTGTGGTGGCATCACAGAGCAATTCAAAACAAAGTATGTTTTTAAAATCCCATGATATTTTCCCAATAACCAGAACAGTAAATCTTAAACCCTTCACTGGAAAATATGAGCATTTACATTTTCTGTGTAGGGGGTTAATTTTTTTTTTCTGTTTGGGTGTGTGTGTGTCTGTGTGTGTGTGTGTGTGTGTGTGTGTGTATGTAAGTGTAAGGGAAAGGTTTATCTACTTCAGCTTTACCAGAAATGTGGGTGCCTGAACAACTGAGTAGTCCAATTCCTGCCACGAAAATTTGCTGTTCATAAAGAGCAAAAATAAAACACTCTAACTCTTCCATTCCCATCCTTCTTCTACACATTTGTTTTTAAATTGTAACTAATCTCAGAACTCTCAAAGATACAAAGAGACACCATTTGACCGTAACAGAGAGCAGTAGTTCTAGTAGTTTGAAGTAGATTCGGTCCCGGTGGTGAAATTTCTTTGTGGGTCCTTAACTGGGTCCTTTAAGTAAGGAATGGAATGTTCGGGTAAAGTGCTACTTACAAAAATGCTGGATTAGATTTCCCTACATGTTTATTTCTACTTTGCTGTCAATAATTTTAATTTCTGCATATCAAATTTGCACAAACTTTGGGTGCTTCTTAAGGTTTTTGCATTGAGTAGATTAAGGAAGACCTAAGGAAGTAAGAGTCCATCACTCACCTTAATCCACTTTAATATCTATAGAAGATATCACAATTATAATACCTTGAGACTACAAAGCGTCTTTCCTTCAGCAGATCTCAAAGCATTTTTCTCGTTAATCTTTAGAGCACCCCTGAGAATTAATTATCATCTCATTTCACAGGAATATAAATTAAAGCATAGTAAATGTAAATGACTTACCCCAGTTTCTGAGCCTTTCACGGACTTGGTTTTTGGTTTTCTGTGTCCCTGGGGGGAGATAGAGGGCATCATTCCTGCCTTCTCCCTGGTTGCCTTTCAAATTCATCAGCGAATCATTTTAGCCTGGACAACAGTTTCCAAACCAAAATGAATGATATGTTCAGACCTCTAATCTGCAGCCCTCTTCTTGGGGAGAAGATTAGAAGAAAGAATCCAAACTCAACAAGATGGTCACTGTCAAACATCCAAAGTTCCAAAAGGCTAGAAGAAGGGAGCTTATTGGATCAAAAAGAGAGATTGATTCCCAGATGACTATGACTGACATGGAAAACCTTCCCTGAAAAATTACTTTTGTCCAACTACATCTTGCCAGGTTTTGTATAATATACCCACTTCCGGTACTTAATGCTCAAGAGGCCGAGAACATCATCCTTTTTACTGGCTGTCAACATTTCTGACAGCGTTACATGGTTATCCATTATGTAAGCATGTAAAAATTGTCCTTAGCTACATTGAACTTCTTAGCACCTGTGCTATTTTTAAATGTGCCTCTCTTGCTGACATTTGCCTTACGTCAACAATGTACCAAGTTTCCTATAAGAGAGCCCCTTAAAACAACAACTCTTTCTACACAACACAGCCACAGTTTAGGGCCCAGTGAGCCCCAATTTCTTCCTGTTCCCCTTGACTTCGCTAGCTTAAATACAGCTTTTTGCTTGAAAAGATGGAAGACTTGTAGTATAGATCACAGTGTAGTGATTGGGTACATCCCAGGAAAGTTTCTTTTCCATTCAGTAGCCTAATTCCTTAGTAGCTTTGACTTTACCAACCACCTGCTATACTGATGGTAGGCACGCTACAAGAGGAATATAGTACCCTTGACCCCTGTCTGAGCTGTGAGGAAACATTAGCACTGTGATTACCCAGTTATCCCTTTTGAATAGAGGTGGCTAAACAGGAGAGAAGGCATGTGGGCTGGGGACAGTGAGTAAGTGGATCAGGGAGAAAGGGGCACCTGACCCTTGTGCTCTCTTCACGAAAGTCTTATGAGATGTTGGCACTCAGAAAAAAAACTCATGTTGGGGAGGTTACACACAAAATATGTCCCAGACAGACAAAACACTACTTTAGGGTTAAGTATTAGAATCTCTCGTGGAAATACCATTTGTAAACTCCTTGAAGACAGCCATTGTGTCTATCAATTATAGTGGATAGTAATCTCCCAAGCCCTTAATACAATGTTCTGCACATAGTGAGCTCTCAGTCAATACCACTGATTATTAACTAACTGAAATGTTATGTTTGAAGAGTCTGATGACTCTGATGGGGAGTGAAAACATAACAGAAAAATTAAATGCAGGATTGAAAAGTCAAATGCATGGTCTAGTGGAAAGTGCATGGGCCTGGAAGTCAGAGGACATGCGTTCTGGCTCTGCCACATGCCTGCTGTGTGACCTTGGGTAAGTCAGCTCACTTCTCTTTGCCTTAGTTACCTCATCTATAAAATTAGGATTAAGTCTGTGAGCCCCATGTGGGACAGGGACTATTCCAACCTGATTCACTTGTATAAACGCTAGTGCTTAGAACAATTTTGAGCACATAGTGAGCACTTAACAAATACCACAGTTATTATTCATGCAAATTGTAAGCCGATAAAACAACTCCTTCCTACCCTTTATTCACTTAGATACAAACATCCCACCCCCACAGCTCTATGTACAGATCCTCATACTCAATAGCTCCTCCTACCTGTAATTTATTTAAATGTCTGCCTCCCTGACTAAACTGTGTAACCTCCTTCAGGGCACGGAACACGATATTTGCACTGTTGCCATCTCTCAGGTGTCTTGTGTTTGCTCTGCACACAGTAAGCTCTCAGTAAAAATGGTTCCATGACAGATTGATACATTTTGTGCTAAGGCCCGTCAATATAGAGAAATCCTTCAAGGTGATCTGATAGACAAGGGGATTATAAGAGCTCATGATCAGCTGTCCTCATAATTTAAATTTTGAAGTTGCCCAACCAGGGGGCAGCACTGTAGAAGGAGGAGGCAGGGCTTTCTGTAAGGTTCATGGGGAAAGGAGCCAAGCTGGCTGAAGGAGTAGAGACAGGGGGAGGTGGACTGCCTACCAGGGACAGTGAAAACCAGTGTGGCCTAGTAAATAGAGCATGGCTGTTGGAGACTGAATGTCCTCGGTTCCAATCCAGCTCCACCACTTCTCTACTCTGTGACCTTGGACAAGTCACTTAACTTCTTTGTACTCAGTTACCTCATCTGTAATATGGACATGAAGAGTGAGCCCCATGCGGGATATGGATTGTGTCTAACTGATTTGCTTCTGTCAAACCCAGTGCTTAGCACAACGCCTGACACATAGTAAGCACTTAGCAAGCACCATTAAAAAGAAAAAAAAAGGATGTACACACACACTGTCCAGTTTCCTTAGAAGGGATAATGCAGCCCCTCCAGAAGACAGAAAGGTCACTCTGGCAGGGGAGGAGGGATGGAGGCCTATCTTCCCTCTCATCAGTCTGGACTCCAGAGTAGTGGTTGGAGAGGGGAAGCCCTTCTATTCCCTCCCCTCAAAGCAGAAAATTTGCTGAGGCTCCTCTCCAAACCAGGACCCTCTGGCCCTGGTCCTGGACCAGGGGAGGGAAACAAAATGAGAAGCTCTGACATGTCTACCAACTCTTTTATATTATACTCTCCTAAGTGCTTTATACACTGAGTGCTCTGCACACAGTAAGCACTCAATAAATACAATTGATTCTTTGATTTTCTGTCTATTTTTAAAAAATGACAAAAAAAATTCATTAACTCATTCGTTCAATCGTATTTATTGAGCACCTACTGTGTGCAGAGCACCATACTAAGTGCTTAGAAAGTACAATATGACAACAAATAGAGACAATCCTTACCCAACAAGAGGCTCGCAGTCTAGAAGGAGGGAGCAAAACAGCCCAACAAAACAAGTAAACAGGTATCAATAGCATCAATATAAATAAATAGAATTCTAGTTATATACACATCATTAATAAAATAAAAAGAATAATATGTACATGTATACACAAGTGCTGTGGGGTGTGGACGGGAGTAAAGCAGAGGGCAGGAGTAGGGGGGATGGGGAGGGAAGGAGGAGCAGAGGAAAAGGGGGACTCTCCCTGGAAAGACCTCCTGGAGGAGGTGAGCCTTCGGTAGGGACCCAAAGCCTGCAGCGGCCCAGGGAAGGGGCTATTTCCTAGTCGGGTAACACTGCAGATACTGTCCAGCCCCGTGAGACTGAAACTTTTGCCTTCATCATGACTTCTTGGATGAGCGAATTTGGTGGGCACCAGAAAAACATCAGATTGTATCATATGATTAACAGGGGGAGGTGATGCAGTGTTGGATTGTAGTTCAACCCCTTCTACTCAGAAGTGGTAGGACACTGTCAAAATCCCCCTAGCGGCTCTGTAAGAAACAGTGATTGACTGCTGCTTCTCAACTTGCAGATCACTGTTTTCAGGGTCTCATTCTATTGATCTCCCCAAAGTCTCTCCTGGAAGAGAAGGGTCCCTCTCTGAATCACCACACACTGGGTCCGTATACTAGCCACTATTGCTCCCAATAACGGTATGTGTTATTTAATGGTATGTGCTAAGCACTTACTGTACCAAGTGCTGGGGTAGATTCAAGATAATTGAGTTGGACACAGTCCCTGCTCCATGTAGACTCATTGTTTTAATCCCCATTTTTCAGATGAAGTAACTGGGAGAAGCAGCATGGCTGACTCTCATGGGCCTAGGAGTCAGAAGGACCTGGATTCTAATCCTGACTCTGCTGTGGTTAAGCCATGCTAATTTACTGAACATGACAGTCTCCCCAGTTGTGTGACATCATTTGGATAAAGGCCTCAGTTCTCATTCTTGAATATTTCTAAAATTACTATTTTCTTCACATGTGTCTGCTGTGTGTCCTCGGGCAAGTCACTTAACTTCTCTGGGCTTCAGTTCTCTCATCTGTAAAATGGGGATTAAGAGTGTGAGCCCTGTGGGGCAGGTATGGTGTCCAACCTGATTACCTTGTATCTACCCCGCTGCTTAAAACAGTGCTTGGCACATAGTAAGCTCTTAACAAGTACCATAATTATTATAATTATTATTACTATTATTTCAGAGAAATCAAGTGACTTACCCAAGGTAACACAGCAGACAAGTGGCAGAGCTGGGTTTACAACCCAAATCCTCTGATTCTCAGATCTGTGCTCTTCCTAGTAGGTTATGATGCTTCTGTTCACTGTTATGCCACATTCAGACCGAGCTACACTGAGATTTTAAGATGCCGTTCTACCTTCTTTCCTTGTACAAGCCCAGTTTCAGTTTTCCATACTGCAGCTGTTTTGAAATTCCTCTACCATCCATTTTTCTCACATGCTCTGCATAGTGAAGTTGTTTTATGATAAGCACTGCCTTAGTACTGGTGAATAGAATGCTTTGCAAGGCTTCATTGTGAGTAGCCTAGTTCAACCCCTTGCTATTATATATGGTCTGTCAAAGGCAATGGTGAAACTGCTGAAGAAACTGAATGTGTTTACTGGGGTGGGCCCTACTCTAACAGGCACACAGAAGGTGAGACATTGCTAAATGCTCCATTTCTGCTAAACTCTGTAAATCCATCCAAAAACATGCTCGTCTTCTGGACTTTATTTTCTGCGAACACCAGAGTCAATAAATGAAATATCTATTACAGTATTTACAATATTTACAATATTATATTTGTTACAAGAAGCAGTATGGCTTAGTGGTAAGATCACAGTCTTGGGAGTCAGAGGATGTGGGTTCTAATCCTGACTCTGCCACTTGTCAGCTATGTGACTTTGGGAAATCACTTAACTTCTCTGTGCCTCAGTCACCTCATCTGTAAAATGGGGATTAAGACTGTGAGCTGCACGTGGGACACCCTGATTACCTTGTATCTAGCCCAGTGCTTAGAATAGTGCTTGGCACATAGTAAATGCTTTACAAATACCATTATTATTATTATTATTGTAATGTAAATCAGCAATGTATATTTATTGTATGCCTATTAGGGCCCAGTCATTAGGAACAATCTTCAGAGAATGTTTATGTCATAAAAAAAAAGTGTAGACCTCTATTCCATGATACATTTATGTCACTTTATGGTTCTACCAGACATATCAATGCTAGGACAAGACAATAATACTACTAATAATAATGGTGGTATTTGTTTAGTGCTTACTATGTGCCAGCACTGTTCTAAGCACTGGACTAGATACAAGTTAATCAGGGTGTCCCACGTGGGGATCACAGTCATAATCCCCATTTTACAGATGAGGTAACTGAGGCACAGATAAGTTAAGTGACTTGCCCTAAGTAACACAGCTAAGTGGCAGAGCTAGGATTAGAACTCACAACCTCTGACTCCCAAGCCCAGGTTCTTTCCACTAAGCCATGCAACTTCTCCAAATGAGACAAATGAGAAATTATGTTAACTATGGATTATACAATCTCAATATATAACTCATCATACTTGAGCTGAAGCTCGCAGCAGTGTTCAAAGAACACATAGTGAAAAGAGGGTGTTTATGGTAGAAGTTAAATTCATTTAGTCCATTGTCTACTTCAGTAATTCACTTATTGGTCCAGGCTATTTGATATTGAAGTATTCATGACATGTGGCATTTACAATATACAGTTTATTTAAGTTTGACTTTTTATAGTTTTCATATTAATTAATTGAAAGCAAATATTTTTTGCAAAACTTACATTTATAAAGCGGAACAGATTTTGATCTTTGAGTATATCTGGACATACAAAATATAAATTGTAATTTTAGATGTATTATGATCTATATTTTGCATTCATTTAGAAGATATTTTCAAACGGCTCTACTCCTTTCGTTGGGTATGTATTTTACTTGAAATGAGTAACATGGCAAAAAATTAGATTGTTGAGCTATGCTGAAATACTCCCAGTCAATAAATTGCATGAAATATTTTCTGAAGTTAAAGATGCTGAATGTAAAATTCATCTTCTTTTTGGATCCTTTTATCAAAACATTTTATTAAATTATTTTCTATTTGGGAGATGATAGTTCTCAAACTTGAATACAAATCAAATAAGCCTGTCTACAAGGATTCTCACCGCCAACAATAATATAAGGAAATTTTATTGAAATTTCCATCTGGACTTTAATAATTATTTTTTTCTACAATTCATGCTTTTCTTAGGTATTTCCCCTACTCAAAAGTATACATTTCATTTTTAGGCATGGGTAGAACTATAAATACATTGGAGCTCAACTCATACTGAGATTTTTTTTGTGAAATGCTGTTCTAAAATCTGCTCAATAATGGGTTATACTAATATTGCCTTGCTTGGGAAAGCAAAAACAAAATTATTCAATTGTTTAATGGTTTTTGTTTCATTATTTAGAAACATGTCCTAATTAGAAGATGTTAATTCAACAGCACATCATTCATATCTCTATACTTACTCCTCCCTTCCCCCAACTCTTCTCCACACACACACAAAAAAATCTTAGCACACACCTACAGTCTTTTATAGGTAGATCAAAAGTGATAATAGATGCTGGTAAAAGTAACTAGAGAAATTCAGCATTAGGATAATCTGTCACCCATTTCCATTTTTCTGAAAAAAGAAAGCATAATCAAAAGCCTAAATGACAAAGAGTTGACAGTAAGATTCTGTAGTAAATGATTCCAGAGTCTCTGGCCTGCGGAGATGCTGAAGAAGTCCCCAGCAGACCTGATTAATTCCAGTTTCTCCAGCTGCCAGGGGAGCAGAGGCTAAGCAGTTTCACAGAGAGGAGCCTATTACCACTACTAGGCTGAAATAGATCTAATCAACTCACAGCCGCTCAAAAGAAAACTTTACAGGTTTAGCTCACTAAGGCAGTGCTTTAAAATGATGACTACAAAGGATCATGGGAGTCTGAAAGCATTTAGTCTTTATTGCAGCTCAAGGAAATTTTCTTCTGTGGTTAAGCCATGCTAATTTACTGAACATGACAGAGTCTCTCAGATTGTGTGACATCATTTGGATAAAGGCCTCGGTTCTCATTCTTGAATATTTTTAATATTACTTTTTTCTTCAGAAATGGTTAATTTATTGATATTTCATCGGTGTTGGGGCTAATTACTTGCACCATTATAAATCTCTGGACTAACCTACTTTAACATTTAATTTAAACAACAATGCACTGTAATTTGTCATGGTGCTCACAAAGTGATGAATATTGCAACTTTGTTTTGTAAGCAATCAACGTTCTATCTGTGCATCTTAAAAGGAAAAACCTTGGCAGGGAAACTTCTACTTCTAATGTTAAGTTCACATACCCAGTTTCAGAGACCAAACTGAACTGCCAGATGAACTGGTTGATCAATATAGGAACTGGGTTGGTTGAAAATAATATTGATTAATACACACTCTGTTATGCTTAAAATGAAATTCTGAAGATTTTCTTAGTCTCCCAATTGACTCTTATTTAATGTAAAATAAACATGGGAAAAATATTTAAAAGCAGGAAAAATGTACATTTGGTCCATTAGATTAAAAAGAAAAAGTCCATTGACTGTTTCTTAGTATTTCAGTTGAAGGTCTTTCTTAAGGTTTACAGAGATAAAATCTGCTTTTGTTTAAATAATCAAGACTTGGAAACTCTGACTGAAGGAGTTACATGATATGTTATTTAGAATGCTCAGAGAGATACAAACTGTGCATACAAACACTTATTAAATATATTGATTACTAATGCATTCGCTAATCACACCACTAAAAAGAAATTAAAGTCGAGTTCTCAAAACAAAGACTTTGTGCTAATTACAGCTGATCTTTGCAAACCTATCGTCTCAAGAGATTTTGGGATTGGGGCAGAGTTTACAGGAAACTGGAGACAGGCAGGGACATGGGACAAGAGGTAACTAGGGGAAAGATGATGGAGAGTTCAGGAAATGAATAATAAAAGATAGGGTCTTTAGCCAATCACCATTTTAAACCTATTCCAGTGTTGTTCACACTCTAACACTAGGAATACTATAACATTATTAATTATAATATTGTTGTTAATAATAGTTTGATTCTTCATTCTCAAAATAAAGATTTCCTCTTGAAAACAGTCCATTGAGATAAACAGTGTCATCTCCATTTATAAATATGATTGAATGAATGAATGAATGACAGAAAAATGAAGTTGGAGAAAGGGTAAGTAGTAGTGGAAGAGACAACGTGGTCTAGTGGAAAGAGCACAGATCAGAGCATGAGACCCAGATTCTAGTTCCAGCTCTGCCACTGTCCTACTGTGTAACCTTGGGCAGATCAGTTAACATCTCTGGGACTTAATTTCCACATCTTTAAAATAGGGACATGATAAATTGTATGCTCCTTGAAGGGCAGGGCTGTTTCTGATTTGATAACCTTGTATCTAGCCCAGCGTTTGCTACATAGTGCTTAATGAATACCATTATTATTACTTAATAAACATTTACAACATACAAGGTGCTAAACAGTAAGATGACAGGTAAAACAGTGTACTTAATAACCCTTTCAAAACAGGCCTGGAAAGAGAATTGCAGAGAAGAAAGAACAAAAATGCCCCTGGTGCAAATGGGTTGATTTTGCCTACATTACTCAGAAAGCATTGGGACATTCTGGAAGAGACTGACTCCTCTGACAAGGAGAACATGGATAGGAAGTTCAGTTTTTATCATGCTGTAGTATGTATTTATGATAAGCTCTTGGTTGGGACAATACCAGAAGAAGAGAGGCAGCATGGCCATGAGAATCAGCATGACCTTAGGGAAAGTGCACAGGCCTGTGAGTCAGAGAACCTGGGTTCTAATCCCAGCTCTACCAAATACTTAATGTGTGACCTTGGACAAGTCACTTAACTTCTCTGTGGCTCAGTTTCCTCATCCGTGAAATGGGATTAAAAATATGTTCTTCCTCCTACTTAGAATGTGATCCCCATGCAGAATAGGGACTGTGAATGACCTAATTAACTTATACCTACCCAGTGCTTAAAGCAGTATTCAACAAAGAGTAAATACTTAGCAAACACCTCAAATAAAAAAGAGTTCCTTGTAGTAATAATGCGTTTCTCCCCACATAAACTATAACTGGGGTAAAAGGAAAGAAGCAGTTATTTTGGTTACGTGTAGCATAGTTCCTGTTTTGACTACTTCTCACATAGAAAGCTTTAAGGTGGCCTTGCAGGGAAACACATGGTGATTGGTTTCTGGTATTAAGACAATCATGCTTGTCATTTGCAAGTTAAAAACTTAGCAGTTTTTAAGATCATGCTATAATCCTTTGCTTCGATATCTTCTGCTGCTATTCTTTCCAGTTTGTGATTTAGATTAAATATCTACATTGGTCATTATCCTGTTCAAGAAATCTGGTTGGACCTTGATTCCTAGAGATTCGCAGAGCTATCAACCGGATCTTTTCTGGAGTTGCTCATCCCACACTTTCCTTGGATTGCTCTAAATATAGGCTGGCTCACTTTGATCCTAGTTAGTTGATGCTAGTTTCAGGTTCTATCATTAAGTGGCCTTGCTTCAACCTCAGGAAGTAAAAGCTTCAGAGACTAACACAGAGAACTACAATAATTGCTGGTAGAGTTACTAGATCATTGATCCAAATACTCTCCCTCTTATCAATCTAAAAGGAGGGGTTGGGACAACCAGATGCAGGAAAGGATCACAAAGTCAGTTAAACAAAAACAACAATAATAGTTCTTTAGCACTTTAAACAGACTTTGGCTGGAACTGATTTTCCTAATCCTTCACAGAGTGACCACCGAGACACACATGATGCTATATGTGTCATGTTGGGCACATGGTACCCTTTCAAATCCAGTCAGAATTATGTCAAGGATATAATAAAAATTTAAATGTGATAAAGAAGTTTATATTTTCATCTTACAATCAGAGTACTTCAAAGCTGTTACACTTCAAAAGTTCTGAATAGAAAAGTCTTGGAGAGGTCTGCTGCTTCTCTTTCTGCCATCTATCTTGTTTTTTGTGTGAAGCCAGCTGTCGCCAACCTCTCATCCACGTCCTGCCTCTGACCTGGGTTGCCTTCCCTCCTCATTTCTGACAGACAATTACTTTCCCTACCTTCAAAGCCTTATTGAAGGCACATCTCCTCAAACAGGCCTTCCCTGACTGAGCCCTCTTTTCCTCTTCTCCCACTGCCTTCTACGTAGCCCTGACTTGCTCCCTTTATTCATCCCCCCTCTGAACCCAACAGCACTTATATACATATTTGGAATTAATTTTTATCAATGTCTGTCCCCCCTCTAGACTGTAAGATTGTTGTAGGCAGGGATTATGTCTGCTATAGAATATTCTCCCAAGAGCTTAGTACAGTGCTCTGCACACAGTCAGCAATTCATAAATATGATTTACTGACTGACTGACTATTCCAAATAGCCACAATCTTCCTGACTGTATACATGTTTTATAAAGGCTTCTGCCCATCTTGTACTGCTGCAGATGGTAGGGATACTTTATGAATTTGTCAGAGGAAGGGGAGGGTAGGAGGAAGAAACAGACTCCTCTTTATTGACACATGGTATGAGGGTCCAAAGCCTCCAAGATCTACTTTCCTAAAGCAACTCATCCAAGGTCACACCAGGAACAGATAAATCAATCAAGAAATTGTATTTATTCAGCACTTACTGTCTACTGAGCCCTGTACTATTTGTATATCTTAGAGCAAGTTGTAGGCATGATCCCTCCCCATAAGGAGCTTGTAGTCTATAGTAGGAATCATTAAATATATTACAGATAGGAAAAGTAGAGCATAAGGATATTGTATGCTTTGGAGTAAGGTAAGTATCAAAATGGCTAAAGTGTACACAGCCAAGTTCATAGGCGATACAGAGGGGAGGGCAGATAGGGGAAATGAGGACTTAATCAAGGAAAAACCTGCAATTGCAGGTTTAGAGTGTTTACCAAAAATTATTGATTCTATTAATACAACAAAGTTGTTGGTTATCAGACTTTCTGTCCACTCCTTAGTACTTTCTAGCCAGTCAAGATCAAGTTTCAGATCTACTAGAGAAAGTCCCGGGGATAAGACTCAAAGTGGGCTAAGAAAAGATGAGGCCATAGAAAACTGTATTTCCCCCAGCTCAGATAATCACTGACTCTTTTCACACATCTCCTGAATGCCTGCTCTTTCCAGTGATTTTCCACCCATCATGGCTCCCATAAGCTCACTGCCATTTTCTTTTGCTTGATAAGACCCACTATATAGTCTTTCTTAAAGCAAGAACTGAAAGGTTTTGCCAATCAGGTTCCTTGTGATTCCATCATCAGAGGATAAAATACAAAGGAGGTGTTGTTGCCTAAGGGATTTTGAGTTTGGCCCAAGGTTTAGAAACATATTCACATATGTTACACATTTTCTATTAGTGGAAACTATGAAAATCCGATTAATGGTCAATAAACATCAAGCGTCAATAGTGGAAGAGAGAGTGGGTGATGATAAGATATGAGAGGGAGGGTTTTTTTTAATAAGTTCTGACCTGCCAGAAACCAGACCTTCAGCTTCAGTCCTCAGATCCAACAAGACTGAGGAACTCCCTCAGTCTCAAAGTCAGGCAGATATCTGGAACCTAATTCAGAAGAAAGAAAACCCCAATTAGATCCATTTTAGATAAATGGAAAGCTTCCAGTCCTGGTATATGTGACTCCTGTCAAGTGAACTAAATTTAATTGGATTACGAATGTTAAAAAAAAATGCAAAAAAACCCCAAAAAACATAGTTTTTGAATTTGTCTGAAAGAATTCTAGACTGTGAACTCATGCTCATTATGGGCAGGGAACACATCTGCTAATTCTCTTGTATTGTACTCTCCCAAGTGTTTAAAACAGTGCTTTGCACATAGCAAGTACCCAATAACTAACACTGATTGACTGATTGACTAGAGAAATAAGTTCACGGTAGAAACAACACCAATTACTCTTCACCTCACCTAAAGAATGGGACAACAAAAACATAAATTGAGGTCTACTGCATTTACAGTTACAATTAGATGCTGGTAGGCTCAAGTGACTACTCAGTTGCCGGACTACTTGATTTTGCTCACAGAAAGAAAGTAGAAACCTTTGAAAATTCAACTCCAAATGTCCTTAGTTGTGAAACTTTCGGTTAAACAGATGGCATCCTGTAGCAGTTTTTTACACATATAGATGAGGGTGTAATATTTTTGGAAAGTGCCAATAATGGGCATTGGGAGCTATAGAATTGTAGTTATAAAAATGATTTGTTCTCTAAATATATGCTTTAAAATCAAAAGTTGATCTGTCATAAATGATAGGATCTTCTAAGTGGCTGCCCTATATGTGCTCTCTTTGGGTGTGTGTTATCGGTGGCTTTGTTTATTATGGATTTTGCCGTGGTGTTAATATACATGTAGTGTCTCTAATCAATGTTGTGTATATCCCAATAACTCATTAAGAGCTTCCCTGTCATTACAGACAACACCGGACAGATGATAGACCACAAAGGGAATTTTAATGCCCAGCACAGTCCAATATCTGAATGGTAGAGCATTAGACCATTGCTGTTGGAAAATATCCTAAATATTTTTAAAAGCATATTTTATATTTTATATCTTGGTTTTAAAGCAATGAAGGATGCTTTTAAAATTTCCACATTAATTTTGTTATTTAATTTCTACTGCTAGGATTACCATGATGTCATTTATGACACAGAAAGTGAGACATAATTGGATGTGAATATTCTGGCAGGCTTTTAGGATGAGTTAATTTTTTGTGCATTTGAAATCTGATTGGCTGACTTGGTGCGGCTTGGTTCTGTAGTAGCTTATGAACACTTTCATGCTCCTTATCACTGCTGTATCTTAAATTCCCAGTGCCTTAGGTTACAAAATGTATGATCTATGATTTAAATAACACTGACTAGGAATTTGCTAGTTATAAGTCAAGACTCTTCTAACCATCAGCTCATCAGTTTTCATGAGCTAAGTAGGGTCCAGCATGTGAGCAGCTGTGAGCTTTAAAAAATGTTGAATAGGACTCTAAGTACTGGTAATTCAGAAGGCAATATCTCAATTAAAACAAAAGTCATCTCCCAATATTGTTTTTCTATGATAATCCCTGTCAACCAAGAGACAAAGCCACAGTTCTGACCATCTGATTTCTTACCCCTTTGAAGTACATATATTCTCGTTATATCCCGGCTAGACTACTGTGTCAGCCTTCTCTCTGACCTCCCTTCCTCCTCTCTCGCCCCGCTCCAGTCTATTCTTCACTCCGCTGCCCGGCTCATCTTCCTGCAGAAACGATCTGGGCATGTCACTCCCCTTCTTAAACAACTCCAGTGGTTGCCTATCAACCTCCGCTCCAAACAAAAACTCCTCACTCTAGGCTTCGAGGCTCTCCATCACCTTGCCCCTTCCTACCTCTCCTCCCTTCTCTCTTTCTACTGCCCACCCCGCACACTCCGCTCCTCTGCCGCCCACCACCTCACTGTCCCTTGGTCTCACCTATCCCACCGTCGACCCCTGGGCCACGTCCTCCCACGGTCCTGGAACGCCCTCCCTCCTCACCTCCACCAAACTGATTCTCTTCCCCTCTTCAAAACCCTACTTAAAACTCACCTCCTCCAAGAGGCCTTCCAAGACTGAGCTCCTCTTCTCCCTCTACTCCCTCTGCCACCCCGCCTTTACCTCTCCGCAGCTAAACCCTCTTTTTCCCCTTTTCCCTCTGCTCCTCCACCTCTCCCTTCCCATCCCCACAGCACTGTACTCGTCCGCTCAACTGTATATATTTCCATTACCCTATTTATTTTGTTAATGAATTGTACATCGCCTTGATTCTATTTAGTTGCCATTGTTTTTACGAGATGTTCTTCCCCTTGACTCTATTTATTGCCATAGTTCTTGTCTGTCTGTCTCCCCCGATTAGACTGTAAGCCCGTCAAACGGCAGGGACTGTCTCTATCTGTTGCCGACTTGTTCATCCCAAGCGCTTAGTACAGTGCTCTGCACATAGTAAGCGCTCAATAAATACTATTGAATATATTATCACTTTCTTCCCTTTCCTCACGAAACATCCACATCCTGCAGTATCCTACCTCAATGCTGGGCTGTAGCTCAGTAAATGAATAAAGGGAATTTCTGAGACCCTAGTAGACCCAAATTCCTGTCCCTCTCCACATGCTGGGAGTTTCTTCTTATATTGAATACTGAAGGTGATTAAAATGTTTACCATGTTAAAAAATGATACACAGGCTGGCAAATCTACTTACCAGCGATTTAAAGAGGGCTCACTCCTTTTAAACAAATTAATAGCAATTATTAATAATAGTTGAGTCATTTGTTCAGCGCTTACTATCTACCAGGCACTGTACTAGGTGCTGTAATAAACACTTGTACAAGCCATTCTACAGACAAGGTAAATGAGGCACATAGAAGTTAAGTCACTTGCTCAAGGTCGCACTGCAGACAAGTGGTGGAGAGTAATTTGAATCCAGGTCCTTCTGATTCCCAGGGCAGTGCTCTGTCCTCTAGGCTATACTACTTCTCTAACAGCACTTTCTGAAAAACTCCAAATTCTTCAAACATGAAGTCTTTGAGAAAAATAAAGAAGCTAGTTTCCAAACAATATAAATAAAACAGTACTTGACAAAGAAGGTTCAACTATTTTTACCCAAGATGTCATTTTTTGAATTGTCTCATCATCAGCCAAAGGGTTTTACAGTGCCCACTTGTGGATGGAGGCATGGTCCAAATGCCCGTGACATTTTTGTTGAATTGAAATTTGTATTCAATGACTTTTCCACTGGGTTTTTGGAGGGTTTAAATTTAAAGTGTTCAGGCCTGTATTAGTTTCCCTTTGGCGTATGCTAGGTTCACATGGTAGGCATTTAAAAGGGCATGTTGTACTTTCCTTCTGTCCTAATGCCTTGTTTTAGCAAATAAAATATAATTTGGCTTGGTTTAATGGACTTCTTTTTTGCATTGTCTTTCTCTGAACAAATTATATTTTCTTTCATAGGGACACCTCTGGGGGACAAGGAGGTACAGCAGAACTTTAATCTCCTAACAGTTTCTTGGCTTCTCTCACTCTTTCTTCCCTTCTGTACCTCTCTTCCCCTACTGTTCTTATATCTTATCTTGATTCAAATACTCTTCCCCCTTTCAGCAAGTGAACTGTTTAAGAAGTGTTGGCTTGAAGTTCTTGATTCTATGAAAAAAATCTCTCTGTGATTCGAATCAAGAAATGCAGTTTTTTAGGGAAGAATTTAGTGATGTCTGAATGGGATAGTACCCACAGAATCTTCATGATGTTGACAATTTTCTCACAAGAAATGTGAGATGTATTAGGAGAATTCTAGAGAATTCTAGTTGTAAGAAAAAATGTAGTGAGTGGAAGCACTTTTCATCAAATGCACAGATTGAGGAAACTCGGTATGGATTTCATGATCTTTGGGGATTGGCAATTCACACCTTATAAAATTCCATTTGCAGCCTAACTCCCCCAGGCCCCTTGGGATCTATTGTAAAAAGAGTGCACTGGAATGGCTTCCTTGGAATGGGGCAGTCTGGAATAAGAGCACCGAGGCTGATGCAGAAGAACATCAAGCAAAGGTTAGAGTGCACTGTATTAGGAATGGCTTTCTTTTTGAATTCAATATTTTGATGTCGGTGTTGTTTGATGTTAGTTACTCCAAGGAGCAGAAACTTTTCTTGAATAGGCCCTCATTTCCTCTTCTCCCATTCCCTCCTGCATCATTTGGATTTCTACCCTTTATTCAGCCCACCCTCAGCCCCACAGCACCTATGTATGTATCTATAATTTATTTATATTAATGTCTGCCTTCCATTCTAGACTGCAAGCTCCTTGTAATCAGGGAACGAGACTATCATTTCTGTTATTTGTTTATCTTGTTTTATTTTTAATGGTATTTGTTAAGTGCTTTCTATGTTCCACGCTTTCCACTAAATGCAGGAGTAGTTACGAGCTAATCAGGTTGGACACCGTCCATGTCCCAGATGGAGTTTACAGCCTTAATCCCCATTTTACAGATGAGATAAGTAAGTGAGGCACAGGGAACTTAAATTACTTGTCTAAAATCACACAGTAGATAAGTGGTGGAACTAGGATTGTTACCCAGGTCCTCTGACTCCCAGACCCATGTTCTATGCACTAGGCCAGATGGCTTCTTAATAAACAATATAACTTTGTTATGTTGTATTCTACCAAGCATTTAATACATACAGTAAGTGCTCAGTAAATAAGATGGATTGATTGGTGTTGGTGCTTTTCTTGACTCTTTGTCATGTCCACCTACCCTCGGGGTCTGTCTCCCCCACTTAGACTGTAAACCCATCATTGGGCAGGGATTGTCTCTATCTGTTGCCGAATTGTATATTCCAAGTGCTTAGTACAGTGCTCTACACATAGTAAGCGCTCTATAAATACTATTGAATGAATATCTTTCATTCTTCCTGGCTAAAAAAGCACATGCACAAAAATCTTATGTTGCTATGAAATCAATTCTGTATTTCAAAGAGGCCAAGAGACTGAAAGTGTCTCTCTTCCAGACATAGTTATATGGATGCAGTATCCCAAAGACCCATTTCAATTGTTCTATCTGGGAAGAAAGAATCCCCAATTTAAAAAACATAAGAAAGAAAAAAAAGTGGTAACTTTAAGAAAATACAAGCACCTGTTTCTTGGGATGAAATGTGATTAGAGCCCATCTTAAAGTTCCATTTTACAACTTCACACTACAGGGTGGTTTTACATTTGGTGATCACTATTGAAACTGGTTTTAAGGAGCAGAGAGTAAATATCAGAAGGGGGGTCATTTTCATTGTCCTTCTCTGGTTGGAATTTGACACTTTGGAATATTGAATCAAATTTAGAAGCCAAGTTGACCATATGTGGCACTTATATTGCTTACTAAATACTGATGACAATACAAAAGTTGACACATGAGTCACAGGAGAAATATGAAGGGGGCAAAAGATGAAGCTGGGACACCATCGATCTGAGATTTGATTCCCTCCATAATGTTAGCACTCAGCCATGAAACCATACATCATCTTTACAGTAAATCATCATGTTTTTACTCAACTTTCCAAGGGGAAAAGAGCTGGGTGTATTTAGAAGTTGTTCAAAGGTTTAGACTTAGACAGTTTTGGAGAAGGTTTTTATATAATCATACTGGTCTGGATATACCTTTTCAAGGCCTGGCAGCATAACACATACTTGAGGATTTAGAGTTGATCCTTTATTCAGCTGTGAGTCATAAACAATGACATCAAAAAAGTTTTTTTCACCAATGATATTTAAACCTAAAATTCTGAATTTATTCAGAAATCCAGAGGAATCAACTGTGGGGTTGTTATTCAGTGCAGAAAAGATAAAAAGCAGATTGCATTTGATACTGGATTTTCATTCTTTCCATGGATAGAAAGTTGTAGTAATTGTATTTTGAACCCTCAATTCCTAACATCTTTATCCTGTCACTGGCACTAAATGAAAAAAGAAAAAAGAATAAATAGATGTCCAAAATCAAAATGGAAAAATTACAACAGCTTTTAGTACTCCCGATATTAAGCAACTTTTTTTCCAAATGAATTAACTTCATTTGTGATATACATTTGAAAATGAAACTTAAATTAGCTACTTTAAGTGGTCCTGCCACTTTAATTATTCAAAATGTACACAAATTTAATGAGTTTTTAAATATTAAAACTACTTTGTATTGTCACTACCGTGAGCTCTTAATTTACAGAGCAATTAAGTCAGGACCCTCATTTATCAGGACATGTGCGTTTGTTGAAAATGTAGTCAGTTTTTATTAATTGATGCTATAGAAATACTGAGGTGAAATTAATGTGTATGCCTCAGAGGTCGAGCCGGTGGTAGTGGGTAGCTATCAGGGAGCAAGACGTGAGATAAATAAGTAACCACTATTTTCTGTTACTCCAGAGATAGCTGAAATATTAATAGGTGCGGAGGGCACTGTTTTTAGCCAAAACACTCGCGAGAAAGTGTCCGAGTTTTTCTCTGCCAAGCATCTGTCATGGGTGGTGGCTGAGAAACTGAGAAACTTCAAAGCTTTACTTTCCGATTATTAGCAATCCTAAGTGCAATCCTTTTACATTTTAATGTAAGCCAAGTGTTGATGAGCTGAGGGTTGAATTAAAAAGTAGCCCACATTTCCTTTGTTCTTCCCTAAGTAGGTGACAAGAATGTTAGCAGCTAGTTGAAATTTTAGTATTTATCAACCTGTGAGTCACTAGGGACTTACTTCTTAAGGACCAGATGGAAAGCAGCATGGCTTAGTGGAAAGAGCCCAGATCTGGGAGCCAGAGGACCTGGGTTCTAATCCTAGCTCTTCGACTTTCCCGCTGTGTGACCTTAGGGATGTCATTTAGCTTCTGTGTGCCTCTGTTTCTTCAACAGTTTTTCTTCTCCCTCTTACTGAGACTGTGAGCCCTATGTGTAACAGAACTACGTCCAACCTGTAAATGTGTATCTACCCCATTGCTTACAACAGTGCTTGATGCAAAATAAGTGCTTAAGAAATAACATAAAACAAACCTACAAAAAAAATAGTAATAGGCATGGTTCACTATCACATTTGGACATCCCCAAAAGCACTGTCCTGCCTGAGTTTCTGGGGTCCTAAATCAGGCAATCAGTCAATAGTTTTTACTAAGATATCCTGTAGGAGAAGTGATTTCAGAAGATAGGGAGAGAGATTATCCATCAGACAGGAATGGGGAAGGATTTCCAGAGAAGGTAAAGGGACAAGAAGTCAGAACATAGCAAAGTGTGCATAGTACAATCTGTTTAGCTCCACAGGCATGAAGAGTTAGAGCTGAGGTCTAGTGAGAGAATTAAATAGAAGGAAGAAATTGATTGAGTGCTCTAATGCCATTGGTCAGGAGTTTCTGTTTTAGAGAGGAATGGGTGACCATTGTAGGTTTTTGAGAAGTGGGGAGATGTGGGCACAGTGACATGCTAGAAAACTGATCCAAGTAGCATATTAAGACTGAGAAGCAGTGTGGTCTAATGAAAAGGACAGGGGCCTGGGAGTTATAAAGACCTAGGAGTCAGAAGGGAGTCAGAAAGCCCTGGGTTCTAATCCTGGTTCTGACACTTGTTTGCTGTGTAACTTGAGCAAAGCACTTAATAAATACCCTAAAAAGAAGAAAGTGTGGGCTGGAGAGGGTAAACCCTGCAATCAAGGAGATTAGTGACGAGGCTGATGCTGTTCTTAAGCTGCCACATGGCAGGCGTCTGGACCAGTGGGATGCCCGTTTGGATTCTTTGTTGCCAAATAGTGCTTTCCAAGTGCTACTATAGTGCTCTGCACACAGTAAGTGCTCAGTAAATATGATTGAATGAATAAATGAATAAATGACTGGAGAGGAAGAGGTGTATCCTGGAAACATTGTGGGGAAATAACTAACACGATTTAGCAGTAGCTTAAATATGAGAAATATCAGAAAATAAAACTTTAAAGTTTTCCTACTTCTGAGCTACTACCCTTGACAGAAAAAAGCATGTGGAAATTTTCATGAGAGTATTTTGGATGACAATAGGGCCCACTGTGCCTTTTACTGTTTCACTGAATATCGAGGTTGTTAGAGAAGGAGGAATCAAGATACTGGCAAGGCTTGAAAGTTGGAGAAGATGATGTTGCTGTACACCGTGATGGGAAAATTAGGTAGGGGAGAGACTTTGGTGGTGGGGTGACAGATTGAGGGGTTCAGTTTTGGACATAAAAAGAGGATCAGTTCAGGAGAGAAGGAGAGAAGAAAGGTGAGAAATGTGCCATAATTCTGAAATACCCCACAGGGGCAATACCCTAGAAAGATTCTGTCCTAGAGGACCATAGTAAGCATCAAATGTAATATCCACACCCGTACAGATAAAAACTTTTTTCTCTGTCCAGTATGTGTGTGTCCATGTGTGCATTCACCTTTTTGAATTCTAACTATGCAAACACTGTTAGTGACAATATTTGAGACAGAAGAAGAAGCTGTCACCCCGCTTAGATTCCTTAGTCACCTTTCTTCCCCTGAACATTTAACTCCCAGTCAATTCTCTGAGTTCATTAGAGATTTTGTGTTTCAACATACCAAGGAGGCTCACAGATGTCTCCTATCATCCACCTCCCGAAAGAGCAGTCAGCTTATACTTTACTGGCTCACCCACTCCAAAGCTAGTGCTTCCAGTGTATACTATAACATCTTTAAGCCCTACCACGTCCGTGCTAAAGAAACAAAGCAGTTCATCCCTTCCTAAAGTTCAGGGGAAAGAGACACCCAAGGTTTTAAATCTTGACTGGTGATGCTCTCCTGACCTTTTGCCTGCCCTAACACTGCGAGGTTTGATGGGAACTTGCCAGGCCGTCTTCTGTAACCCATGAGTTGGTTAATATACTCCCATTTCTCATTCAGACAGCCAACAGAGGCCAAAAAACAGAGGCAGCAGGGCAACAAATGCTGTCTCCTCCAAACGCTCTATAATAAATTGCTCTTTCAGCAGTGCAGAAGACAGATTTTTCTTTCTTTGCCTCTTTCCTCCTTTGCTCAAAAGTCACCAATGGGAAGCTTGCTTTCCCACCTGGCCCTGGCTGATTGTGCCCATAAATTTGCCTATGCAATGCCTGTTTACGGGTCGCTGATGGAACATGGAGACGGGTGCATTTTGTAAGCACCGGGTAGATAATCATGGTAATTGATGTTTGGAGCTGCTAGCTCCTAAGAGCACAGGGTCTCTTTCTCCCAGTGAGGCCTTGCTCTATGTTATCAGTCCAGCCCATAATTAAATATCACTCTTTTACAATATGTTTCAGGCTCCTTAATGAGTCTAAAGCAGAAATAGTCACCTCTCTCCCCTATGAGCTTTATTTGCTTGTTATTAAACAATGTTATTGAGCTGCCTTCTTTCCCTGTGTTGCCAAACCTGCATCATTTCCGTTTTATAATTGCACAATTAGAGCCAGAGCTTTGCTTTCATACATCAGCAGGGCCCGTGTGTATGTGTGTGTGTGCATGCGTGTGTGTGTGTGTGTGTGTGTGTGTGTGTGTGAGAGAGAGAGAGAGAAAGGGAAAAATCTGGTGTTCACATACACAACTCAAATGCCTCTGATTTTCATTAACTACCAGATTTTTCAAAACGGAAAGCTATTTATCATGATCTGTTTTCTCCCATCAGCCACCTCCACCACCCCATTCTTGTGACTTTCACAATCACCTTGTACTGTGTTGTTGAGGGTCCAATTCCCTCATTGTTACTTGCTTGCCTGATTCCCTGCACCTCCCCCACCATCTTCTTTTTCCCCAAGCAAAATCCAGTCATTTATATTCTGAGACTAAACGGTATTTTTTTTTCTTCCAAAGCTGGCAAGCTGTATAACACGAGTAATTCCTCCTAACAAATTTCCAGATTTCCCCCACCCTTCCCTTACACACATGCGCACACAAACACAAACACGCACACACACACATCCTTAAGCTGCTCTAAGCAGTGTATTAAGTAGCTGAAGAGAATCCATTCACGTTCTGCTGTGTTGCTTTCTTCTCAAGTCATGAACCCATCACAGACTTTTTCTAGCTGTAGGTTGCCACGGTGAAGATTTACAATGCCAGTTATTCATACATCTGCCTTCTCTCTTCCCCTCCACCCCCCATTCTTAAGTCCCTTGGGTGAGGGCAACCTTGATACTGAGCCTCGTAAAATTCATGCAGGCTTATCATTCTTGGTGAAGACTTCAGGCACGCATTACGGTTTCCAACTGCCTGTTCCCCACCATGACAGAACTAGGCCTATAGCTTTGATTTTTAATGATGCTGGATGGGGGAAAGAGGTATCACTGTGCTAAACAGAAAAGAAGGTTTTAAAGTTTAAAAAAGTGGTATCGTATTTGTTTTTACTATTCATCACTTAATTAAAATTAAATTGATTTTTGTAGTCTCCAGGGTCTGATTCAAGGGTATTAAATGAAAAATAATTTAATTCAGTGGAATACTATTTGGACAGTACAATCACTGATGTTCAAAAATATTAATTTTGTCACAGACCTCCCTGAAACTAAGAAAACTAAGCAAAGTAAAAATACAAAAAGCCTGGAGTGAATTTTCAAATGTAGATATTCAAGACAACTCATTATGCTCTCTTTATTGTTTCATTTGAAAAATAACAGTAATAATATTTATGGCATTTGTTAAGTGCTTACTATGTGCCAGGCACTGTACTAAGAGCTGGGGTGGATACAAGCAAATCAGGTTGGACACAGTCCCTGTCCTTCATAAGGCTCACAGTCTTAATCCCCATTTTCCAGATGAGGTAACTGAGGCCCAGAGATATGAACAATAATAATAATAATAATTGTGGTATTAGTTAAGTGCCTACTCTGTGCTAGGCATTGTTCTAAGCGCTGGGTTAGGTGAAAGATAATCAGGTTGGACACAGTCCCTGTTCCACATGGGGCTCACCATCCAGATAGGAGAGCAAACAGAAAAACGGAGGCACAGAGAAGTTAAATGGCTTGCCCAAGATCACAGAAAAGACAAGTGGTGGAGCCAGGATTAGAACCCAGGTCCTTCCCAACTCCCAAGCCTATGCTCTATTCACTACGCCATGCTGCTTCTGTAGCATAATTTTTTTCTAAAAAAACCCACTAATGACTCTATTAACAGCAAAGAAAATGTAAGTCTTTTGAATATAAATAATATATACTTTTTTGTTGAAAGTCATAAATTTGAGTGTTATTTTTGTGAAAACTGAGCTACCAAGATACAATACCTCAGCTGACTGATTTTACTATAAATCCCAGAAAGTTGTGGGACATTGCTGAGCATACTTCAGGATGAACATGAAAGAGCAATCTTTAAAAGTGATAAAAAGTAATTATGGGGGAGCCAGATAGACAGACCATCCAGGACAACACTAAATTTGGGATATAGTGATGTTATTTTATAATTTTTCATAACCATCGACAAAAATCTGGACTCTTTTGATGCATATAAAGATACACTCCACTTAGCACTCTTAATTGGTTCCCTGAAAATACAGTGTTAAATGGAAGAGTGCTAAATGAAGTATATTTTCCCATAGGAAATAATCTCAAGTGCATTAATGTGTTCGTAAGGTCCAACAAATCAACCAAAGCAATATAAATATATTTTGAAAAGTGATTAAAAACAATAAACATTGCTAACCCTATTTATAAACTAACTGGACCAAATAGCCATGTAAATATGTGCAAATAGTAGAAGATTAAGAATTGAATTAATTAGATTTGATATGTATAGATATAAAAAAAATAATTGTTTCCACGGTACACCTTGCCAAACCTGAAGTTTTGGAAACAGCTTTTTGGGCTCTCCACTTGAGAAGCTGCTATGCACCGACATACATAGCTGCTGTGTTCTGCGCTGGAGTTACTCCTCAAATAGGTACAGTTTAGTATATCATGAACACATGGCATCAAATCTAGTCTTGCAGTGTAAAGAAAAACATCCCGTTAGAATTTAAGTCTGGTAGTACAACTAGGGATGATTAGTGTTAATCTACCCCAGCACTTAGTATGGTACCTGATACATAGTAAGTGCTTAACAAATAGAAAACAAACAATTAAAGGGAAGTGCTGCCTGGATTGGCATCTCTGGGGACTGATGAACTTCTATGTGACATTACTAGAGCACAGAGTTATGAGAAATCTAGAGCTGCCACACTCTTCAGTGTCCCTCTTAAAAAATACAAAAACTGCTGTGTGCTCAACTGGCAATTCAGTTTATTCCTAAAAGTCCTATAAAGTAATTCTTCCCTCTGCCTATCTTCTCCCAGAGCAAAGGTGCTTCATTTTACTGGAAAGAGAGAGAGAGAGAGAGAGAGTGAACGAGTCTGTCTGGTGTGTATGCGAGACTTAGACATTCATGTCTTTGACTAAAAATCAGCGAAAGGTTTCAACACTCTTTACCGGCCTTCCTCTGACCTACTCATTCTCTTCTTTCTTCTCTTTCACTCTTCACAAGTCCCAGGCAAACCCAGTAATCACATCCATTCACAAATCACTTGCATCCGATCAGTTAATCAATCAATAATATTTATTGAGTGCTTACTGTGTGCAGAGCATTGTACTAAGTACTGGGAGCACACAATACAACAGAGTTGGTAGACATGATCCCTGTTCCTAAAGAACTTACTAAGTACAGTGCTCATGCCTTTCCCTCTGAAAGGAACTTCCTCCTCTCTCAAGATCAACAAACCTCATCAAAGTCCTCCTTAAAACCCACCTCCTCCAAGAAGCATTTCTTGATTAGCGCTCCACAGTCCTGGTTATTTTACCCTTTCAGGTACTTTAGCACTCATGTACATATCTTTTTAAGCCTTTCTGTTGTCCAATGGGAAGAGAAAAGTTCTGGGATTCAGATGACATGGACTCTAACCCTGACTCTGCAATAAGGGGAATATCGTTTTGGGCCATACCATTACCAGAGGACTTCTCTGAATGAGGAACCAGTTAGCCATATTTATTAAGTGCTTACTGTCTGCAGGGCGCTGTACTAAGTGTTCGGGAGAGTACAATGTAAATAGACACATTCCCTGCCCACAACAGGATTAGAGTTTAGAAGAGGAGACAGATGTTAATATAAATAATAAATTACATATATGTTCCTAAGTGCGTACAGTCTAAAGGGGGACTTGTAGAGTTTAGAGGAGCATGACCTAGTGGAAAGAGCAGTGATCTTAGACTTTGTTCTCAAACTCTTGATTGCTATGGACCTCCAGCAATTCAGTTTCACTTAGCCCATTTCCCTCATCTTTAAAATGAGGATTCAGTCCTGTTGTTCCGACGATTAGGCAGTGAGCTGCATCTGGGACAGGAACAGTGTCCAACCTAACCTGTCGCTTAGCACAGTGCTTGCTGTATATCAATCGATCAATCAGCAGTATTCATTGAGCACTTCCTATGTTCAGAGGACCATATAAGTGCTTGGGAGAGTACAATACAACAAATTTGGTAGACCTCTTCTCTAGTCACAGTGAGCTTACAGTCTAGAGGGGAAGACAGACATTAATATAAATTAATACAAATTATGGGTATGAACTTGAGCATTGCAGGGCTGAGGATGGTGTGAATATCAAATGCTTAAAGGGTACAGATTGAAATGCCTAAGCGATGCAGAAGGGAGAGGAAAGAAGGAGAAAAGATGGCTTAATCAGGGAAGGCTTCTTAATAAGGCACTAAATAATAACTGTGGTATGCATTTCACAATGTGGTGCACCCCTGCCACCTACTTGCTTAACTCCATGTCATTTCCCAGTGAGAGCACAATAGGCAGGGATGAGAGAATGCTTCTGCAATGGAGCTGCAATGAATCATAATCAACTGCTTTACCTAGGTTCTCAGCCCTGAAGTCTCAGGATGAAACTTTTCATTACTTCTTGACGGGAAACGCTTTCATCATTGGCCATGGTTTATTCATTATTTATTTGTTTACTTGCTTTGTTAACATTTGTACCCAGACACTTAATATTATACTCTAAAATGTATTTTTTTAAAATTATTTTGTGTGGCTGGACCTGTGGTTCCCCACTGCCTTTTCATTAACACAAGCACTTACAGATGAACTTCATAGTCATTGGTGTCTTCTTTAGATATTAAGGACTACTATATATTGAATGTTTAGGAATTTATGATTACTTGTTTACCACGTAGATAATAGTATTTATAATAGTATTAAATACCTTCAGAATGTACTGAACTAAGTGCTGAGGAAAATAAAAAATAGGCAAACTTAGACACAGGTTCTGGTGCCCAGAACTATTTGAAAATTCAACAAGGAGGCATCCATGTTTCCTCCTTCATATGTTTCTACTCACACTGTGAACCCCATGTGGGACAGAGATTTTGTCCCACCTGATTATCTTGTTTTTACCGCAATGCTTGGTTACATTACCCTCTTAGGGTCGCACTAGAGAGTTTCCAGTACTCTACCAGTCTCGACTATGGGAGGGAGAGTCAAGCAGAGGTTTATCCATTCTATTCCTAACTTGATCATTGGTTAGTAAGTCAAAGGTCAAGTCAAAACTCTCCTGTTCTGGGAAGCAGCAGCATAGGAGGAAGTTGAGGGTGGAGACTCAAGTTGACTGCGTGGACCACTTCTGTATTTTACCAAGAAAATTCTGTGGATACACTACCAGAACAATTGCAGGTGAAGGTGGGTGTTCTGGGAGAGATATGTCCATGATATCGCTATGGGTCGGAGACGATTGGACAGCACAAGACAAGCTTAGTTATGTGCCAAGCACAGTATTAAGCAATGGGGTAAAAACAAGATAGTATTTAATGCTGTGCTTGGCACATAATGAGCACTTAAATTCTATAGATTATTATTATTATGTGCCTACTACTAATAATAATAATGTTGGTATTTGTTAAGCGCTTACTATGTGCTGAGCACAGTTCTAAGTGCTGGGGTAGATACAAGGTAATCAGGTTGTCCCACGTGAGGCTCACAGTCTTAATCCCCATTTTACAGAGGAGGTAACAAAGGCACCAAGAAGTGAAGTGACTTGCCCAAAGTCATATAGCTGACAGGTAGAACCCTTGACCTCTGACTCCTAAGCCCATGCTCTTTCCACTGAGCCATGCTGCTTCTCAGTATTCTGCAACCAGAGCTCTACATATAATAAGTGGCTAGTACAGTGTTCTGTACACGCTAGGCAATCAGCCAAGCAGTAATATTTTTTTACTAAGTCCTTGGGAGAATATAATAGAATTAGAAGACTTGTTTCCTGCATTCAAGGAACTTATAGTCAAGCATCCAATAAATGCTAAGGATGGAACACAGCCTAGAAAAAGCATTAGAAGTGGATAGGGTATGGGCATGGGAGCCAGAAGATCAGGCTTCTAATTCTGACTCTGGCACTTATCTTCATTTCATTTCTCTGTGCCTCAGTCACCTCATCTGTAAAATTGAAACTGTGATCCCCATGTGGGACAGGGACTGTGTCCAACCTGATTATCTTATGCCTGCCCCAGTGCTTAGAACAATGCTTGATGCATGGTTAAGTGCTTAACAAATACCAAAATTATTACTATTATTATGATCAATAGCAATAGAGGTGGGACCAGAGTACCGAGAAAGGTGAGACCAGAGTGTTGTATCCACAATCTCCTTAGAAGTAATTCCCCTCCCCAAAGGATAAATTGTATGGAATGACTACTGTTGGCTCTCGAAGATAGCACAGTTTCCTGTGGACAAGTCTGACTAAAGAGGAGACTCTGACTAAAGAGGAGACTTTCCACTTTCAGAGCCTTATTTCGCCTTCAAAGTCTTATTGAAGGCACATCTCCTTGAAGAGACCTTCCCTGAATAAGCCCCCCTTCCCCTTCTCCCACTCCCTTCTGCTTCACCT
Organism: Ornithorhynchus anatinus; assembly: GCF_004115215.2. Taxonomy (NCBI): domain Eukaryota; kingdom Metazoa; phylum Chordata; class Mammalia; order Monotremata; family Ornithorhynchidae; genus Ornithorhynchus; species Ornithorhynchus anatinus. The sequence continues at coordinate 109,734,549 of NC_041729.1, read as the reverse complement.
TGACTTCCACCCTTTATTTATTCCCCCCTACCAGCCCCATAGCACTTACATACCTATCTGTAATTTTATTCATCTATACTAACACCCGTCTCTCCCTCTTGACTATAAATTCATTTTGGACAGGGAATCGTGGTCTAATAATAATGATGGTATTTGTTAAGTGCTTACTATGTGCAAAGCACTGTTCTAAGTGCTTGGGTAGTACAAGGTAATCAGAGCGTCCCACGTAGGACTCACAGACTTCATCCCCATTTTACAGATGAGGGAACTGAGGCCTAGAGAAGTGACGTGACTTGCCCAAAGTCACACAGCTAAGTGGCAGAAGCGGGATTAGAACCCACGACCTCTGACCCCCAAACCCGTGCTCTTTCCCCTGAGCCACACTGTTTCTCTAATGGATAGAGCATGGGCCTGTCACTAAATCCTGCCAATTCCAACTTCACAACATTGCTAAAATCTGCCTTTTCCTCTCCATCCAAACTACCACACTAATCCAGTCACTTATCCTACCCCGCCTGAATTACTGTATCAGCCACCTTGCTGACCTCCCTGCTTTCTGTCTCTCCCCATTTTAGTCCATACTTCACTGCTGCCAGTATCATTTTTCTACAAAAACATTCAGGCCATGTTCCCCCACTCCTTGAGAAACTCCAATGGTGGCCCATTCACCTCCACATTTAAACAAAAACTCTTCACCATTGGCTTTAAAGTACTCAATCACCTTGCCCCCTCCTACCCCACCTTGCTACTCTCTTACCTCAACCCAGCCCACACACTTCACTCCTTTAATGCCAACATTATCACTGTGCCTTGATCTCGTCTATCTCGCTGCCGACCTCTCACCCACATCCTACCTCTACCCTCCCTTCTCGTATCCAACAGACAATTACTCTTTCCCCCCTTCAAAACCTTTTTGAAGGCACACCTCCTCCAAGAGACCTTCCTTGACTAAGCCCTCCTCTCCTCTTCACCCTCTCCCTTATGTGTCATCCTGACTTCCTCCCTTCATTCATCCCCCACCCCCGCATCCCCACTGCACTAATGTACATATCTGTAATTTATTTATTTATATATGAGAAGCAGCGTGGCTCAGTGGAAAGAGCACGGGCTTTGAAGTCAGAGGTCATGGGTTCAAATCCCTGCTCGGCCACATGTCAGCCGTGTGACTTTGGGCAAGTCACTTAACTTCTCGGTGCCTCAGTTACCTCATCTGTCAAATGGGGATTAAGATTGTGAGCCCCACGTGGGACAACCTGATTCCCCTGTGTCTACCCCAACGCTTAGAACAGTGCTCGGCACATAGTAAGCGCTTAACAAATACCAACATTATTATTATTATTATTATTATATTAATGCTTGTCTCCCCCCAGACTGTAATTTCATTGTGGGCAGGGAATGAGTTTGTTTATTGTTATACTGTACTCTCCCAAGCACTTAGTACTGTGCTCTGCACACAGTAAACTCTAAATAAATATGATTGAATGAATTAAATGAATGAATGAATAATCCCGGCTCTGCAACTTGTCAGCTGTGTGATCCTGGACATATTTAACCTCTCTGTGCCTCAGTTACATCATCTGTAAAATGGGGATTGAGACTGTGAGCCCCATGTAGGATATGTACTGTGTCTAACCTAATTAACTTGTATCTCCCCCAGGGCTTATAACAGTGCCTGGCACGTAGTAAGTGCTTAACAAATACCATAAAAAAACTACTTAGTGCAATGCTCTGCACACAGTAAGCGCTCAATAAATATGATTGACTGACTGATTGGCTGACTCTGGAAAGCAGGCTTGTAGCTGATTCCTCTCCCCTACATATCTGAGGAATAAAGACTTCCTTGGGTACTTAGATTAATGCCATGCACAATTCACAGCACATAAAAGGAGCCTCATCCCTGTTGAATCATTTCCAGGCCCTCCTCATATTTAAACCTCTTCTGAAACTCTATCTCTTCCAGGAAACTTTCCCTAATGAATGTTTTTTTTTCTCTAGGTTACATCTTTCCACTAATATCTCAGCATTTTTATAGTCACAACAAATTCCTTTTGCAATTTTCCATGCATCAATTTACTGACTCAGCTATTTAAACTCTTCCTTCTATCTTTAAATGATGTGTCTGTCTATCCCAATTACATTACAAACTCATTGTGAGCAAAGATCATATCTTCTTCATCTAGTGTATTCTCCCAGGCTCTTAGAATAGGGCTCTGCACACAGTAGGTGCTAAAAAATATTTTTGATCAGTTCCTCAAAACAAGAAGTACAAACTTCCTGGATGTAAGTGCATTTAGTCTGTTAGACTTTCATCAATATCATTTCATAATCTCCAACAATTTAATCTGTTAAATCATATACATCATTATCAATCTCTGTAGACTCATCACTGAAGTTCTCAATAGTGTAGTAAAAGATTTATTCATTTATCATATTGTCTGTCTCCCCATCTAGGATGTCAGCTTATTGTGGGCAGGGAATGTGTCTACCAACTCTGTTGTATTGTACTCTCCCAAGTTCTTAGTACAGTGTTCTGCACATAGTAAATGTTCAATAAATTGATTGATTGGTTAATTGCTACACTGAGCAGTCCAGTTTTGACAGCTGGCCAGTCCCCTGTCTGGTACTAATATGGCACCAAGCACATTTCCATGCAGTGTTTTTATTTTGATTGTCCAGTCTTCCTCCACCCCTGTTCCTACCCCTGAGTTCTGAGGCTCAGAAGTGGTGCCCGTATTTCCCAGGACCTTAAAGGGAAAGCACCTCATCTCTGGAGCAACTGAAGTGGTCAATGTTCTCTCTGGAAAAACAATCTAGGTTTAGTGGTTGTTCAGACCTTCAGATTAGAAGAAGTCTCCATGCTGATGAAATTCATCTAAGTGTGTATGTGATGGAAAAGGCCAAAGTCGGACCCACCATCCCATCCATATTGGGGATACAATTAGACTAACCCTTGTTTGTTTACTTTTTCTGGAATTTGTTAAGAACTTACGATGTGCCAGGCACTGTTCTAAGCACTGGCGTAGATAGAAAGTAATCAGGTTAGACACAGTCTATGTCCCACATGGGGCTTATGGTCTTAATCTCCATTTTACAGATGAGGTAACTGAGGCACAGAGAAGTTAAATGACTTGCCCAAGGTAACACAGAAGACAAGTGGTGGAGCTGGGATTAGAACCCAGGTCCTTCTGACTCCCAGGACTGTGCTGTATCCACTAGGCCACGCTGCTTCTCTTGTTGTGCTGTTCTATTTGATATTTATAGCACCTGGAGCTGTTTTCTCTGTTGCTTTCTGTCTCTCATTCCTTATAAAGATTGTGTTCCAAATGAGCCACTCCTTTCTTGATGACGCTATGAATCTCTTCTTGGCAATTGATTGTCGGTTTTCAACAGGAATGCAGCATTGTCTGAGACTTTGACCGTGTTTCAGATTCATATGTATATATGCTAGCATGGCCAGGGATTATTTACAACCGAAGAGGCTGCGCACATTCATGGAGATGTAGTAATAGTATTTTTTTTAAGTGCTGTACTAGGCATTACATAAGCTTAAGGCCTCTAGATTGTGAGCTCTCTGTAGGCAGGGAACATACCTACCAACTCTGTTGTATTATTATATTGTACTTTCCAAAATATATGGGGTACTCCTCTGCACACATTAAGCACTCATTAAATACCATTGACTGATTGAATGAGAAAATACATGGGTGTTAGTCGATTTTGTTATGCCTTATAAAACGCACATAACATGACATGGATCCGTTATTTTCAGGCCACCAAAGGTGTTCCCAGCATCCACAAATGTCATGGTAGCCACTCTAGTGATTGCATTCACCCACTGTGGCCAGAGTGTGCTACTGGATTCGATTAGACTGTAAGCCCGTCAAACGGCAGGGACTGTCTTTATCTGTTGCCGACTTGTTCATCCCAAGCGCTTAGTACAGTGCTCTGCACATAGTAAGCGCTCAATAAATACTATTGAATGAATGAATACTGGATAATACAGTGTACAAAGCACTGTATTAAGCACCTAATGGGTACAAATCACTGAAATAAGCAGCTTGAGTAAGGCTCACCCAGAGGCATTGGATTTGGTTCCCTTTCTGAAGGAGTTTACGATATAATGGGGAAGAGAAGCAGTCAAAAACAGTCCTAAGAAGGAGGGAGGGCCTTTCAGAAATTCATGGACTCTTTCAGCCATTAAAACCCATTAAACTAGTGGTATTTATTGAGCACTTACTTTGCACAGAACACTGTACTAAGCACTTGGGGGAGTACTCTACAGTGAAGCTGGTAGGCGCGTTCCTGCCCACATTTAGTTTAGAAAATTACTCTATCTGTGAACTAAATAAGTGTTGTAGAACTGAGTCATTACCCAGCTCGTACTCCCCTAAGCAGCCAGAAATGACCACTGCCTAGAGACATCGAGATGGTGTAGAATATAGTTACCAGGCTTACATATGCGACAACAGCTTTCCTGGAGTTTCTGGTGGCTTATGAATTTGGACAAAAATGGGGGTGAAAGTGTACCCTTTACAAGATTTGTGGCAGAGAAGGGGAAAATGGGAAAAAATGATAGAATAAATTCTTTGACATGTGTGACACCTTGTTTTCTTTTGGCACTTGGGACTTTGAGTAATTTGGCTCCTGTCTCAGCATCCACTATCATTGCAGGCCTAGAGAGCTAACTTTGGTCCCTTCCCTGGGCCAGAAACTGTAAGCTAAAGCTTAAGGTTAGACCCAGAGAGCAATCAATCAGTCAATGGTATTTACTGCTTGGTTACTCTATGAAGAGGACCATACTAAGCATTTCAGAGACTAGAGTAGACTAAGTAATAATAATAATTATGGCATTTAAGTGTTTACTATATGCCAAGCACTGTATTAAGTGCTGGGGTGGAAACAAGCAAATCAGGTTGGACACAGTCCCTGTCCCATGTGGGACTCACAGTCTCAATCCCCATTTTACAGATGAGGGAACTGAGGCACAGAGAAGTAAAGGGACTTGCCCAGTGCCACAGAGCAGACAAGTGGTGGAATCAGAATTAGAACCCAAGACCGTCTGACTTCCAGGTCCGTGCTCTATCCACTACGCCATGGGGCTTAGAAAGCATCTCCATCTCAAGTAGCTTACCATACAGCAGAGGAGCTAGAAGAGCAGGTTACAGAAGACAAGAAGGCTTAGCCTTTTGTTCCTGCCTTTTCCTTCATATTCCCTCCTCTGCTTCCCATCAATCTCTCTCTCTTCTTGCCTTGCTGCTGGCCTGGATTCCCAATAACTTGATTGACAGAAAGGGGACAACTTTATGGCAGTCTAAAAGAGTTAACATAGCTTCCATAAATGTCTACCTTCTCCAGGCCTGAATTGCTAAATACAGAATCAGGCTCATTATATTCCCACTGATACGAAGTATGTGACCTCCAAGGCTTTATCAATCAATCGATCATATTTAATGAGTGTTTACTGTTTGGAGAACACTGTACTGAATGCTTGGGAGAATATAATGTAACAGAGTTGGTAGACACATTCCCTGCCCTTGAGCAAACAATTTAGATGGGGAGACAGTAGCAGCGTGGCTTAGGGGCAAAAGCACAGGCTTGGGTGTCAGAGGATGTGGGTTCTAATCCTAGCTCCACCATTTGTCTGCTGTGTGACCTTAGGCAAGTCATTTCACTTCTCTGTGCCTCAGTTCCCTCATCTGTAAAATGGGGATTAAGACTATGAGCCCCACGTGCTACAACTGATTACCTTGTATCTACCCCAGCTCTTAGAACTGTGTTTGACACATAGTAAGTGCTTACCAAATACCATTATTGTTATTATTATTAATAATATTAATAAATAAATTTTGGATATGTATATAAGTGCTCTGGGGCTTAAGGAGTAGTGAGTATAGGGAGTAAATCAGGGTTTTGCAGAAGAGAGTTAGAAAAGAGGAAATGAGGGCTTAGACGGGGAAGGCATCTTGGAGAAGATATGCCTTCAATCAGGCTTCAAAGGTGGGGAAAGTAAATGGCAGTCGGATATAGTGCTTGGCATATTGTCAGCACTTAAAAATACCATCATCATCATTATTATTATTATTATTATTATGACAAGAGGATGGGCGTTTCAAGCCAGAGGTGGGATGTGGGTGAGAGATCAGCAGTGAGATAGACAAGATCGAGGTAGAGGTAGTAAGTTGGCATTAGAGGAACAAAGTGCGTGGGCTGGGTTGCAGTGGGAGAGCAGAGAGGTAAAGTAAGAGGGGGCAAGGTGGTCGAGTGCTTTAGAGGTAAATGTAAGGAGTTTCTGACTGATGAGGAAGTGGGTAGGTAACCACTGGAGGTTCTTGAAGAGTGGGGAAATTCGGACTGCATGGTTTTATAGAGAAATGATCCAGGCAGCAATGTCCTGCCTCTGGCCTGGAACACCATCCCTCCTCATATTTGACAGAAAATTACTCTCCAAACCTCAAAACTTAAAACCTTATTGAAGACGCATCTCCAAGAGGCCTTCCCTAAGTCCTCCTTTCGTTTTTTCCCATTCCCTTCTGCATCACCCTGACTTGCTCTCTTTTTTCACCCCTACCTCAGCCCCACAGCACTTATGTACATATCTGTAATTTATTTATTCATATTTATGTATGTCTGCCACTGTAAACTGTATACTCTTTGTGGGCAAGGAACTTGTCTACCAAATCTATTATACTGTAGTATCCTAGTAAGTGCTCAAAAAATATGATTGATAGTGTTCATTCATTCAATCATATTCATTGAGTGCTTACTGTGTGCAGAACACTGTACTAAGCACTTAGAATGTACAATTTGGCAACAGATAGACAAGTCCTTCCCAACAACGGGCTCACAGTCTAAAAGGGGGAGACAGACAGTAAAATAAAACAAGTAGTCAGGCATCAGTACCACCAAAATAGATAAATAGAATTTTAGATATATACACATCAGTAATAAAATAGAGTAATAAATCATATATGCAAATATACACAAGTGCTATGGGGAGGGGAAGGGGGTAGAGCAGAGGGAGGGAATAGGGGGAATGGAGAAGGGGAGGAGGGCCAGAGAGAAAGGGAGGGATCAGTCTGGGAAGGCCTCCTGAGAGGTAGTTTGGCGTATGTGAGGAGGGAGGGCATTCCAAGCTGGTGGTAGGACGTGGACCAGAGGTCAACGGCGGTACAGGCGAGAACGAGGGACCGTGAGGAGGTTAACGGCAGAGGGCTTGAGTGTGCGGGATGGGCTGTAGAGGGGAGAAGGGAGGTGAGGTAGGAGAAGGCAAGATGATGGAGAACTTTGAAGATAGATTGAGGAGTTTTTGCTACATGCAAAGGTTAACAGGCATTCACTGGAGGTTTTTGAGGAGGGGAGTGGCATGCCCAGAGGGTTTCTGTAGAAAGATAATCTGGGCAGCAGAGTGTAGAATAGAGTGAAGCAGGGAGAAACAGGAGGGTGCATCAAACAAAAATTCCTCACCATTGGCTTTAAAGCACTCAATCACCTTGGCCCTCCTACCTCACCTCGTTACTCTCCTACTATAATCCAGCCCCCACACTTCATTTCTCTAGTGCTAACCTTCTCACTGTACCTCGATCTTGTCTATCTCACCGCTGAGCTCTTGCTCACATTCTACCGCTGGCTTAATGCCCAACCTCCTCATTTCAGACAGACAATTGCTCTCCCCTACTTCAAAGTTTTATTGAAGGCAATCTCCTCCAAGAAGCCTTCGCTGATCAAGCCCTCTTCTCCTCTTCTCCCACTCACTTCTTCATCCTCCTGACTGGCTCCCTTCATTCATCCTCCCAGCCAGCCTCACAGAATGTATGTAAATATCTGCTATTTATTTATTTATTTAGATTAATGTCTGTTTCCCACTCTAGACTTTGAGCCTGTTGAGGGCAAGGAATGTGTCTGTTGTTTTATTGTACTTTTCCAAGCACTTAGTACAGTGCTTTGCACACATTAAGCACTCAGTAAATACAATTGAATGAATGAAAGAATGTCTCAACTGTTTTTCTATAGCCTGTCTCCTCCTGTCTCCAGGATATCTCTCCCTGGATGACCCTCTTCATATTGAAGGCCATTTAGGCCTTGAGGTCTCTCTTTCTTTTAACTTTTCAAATATTACAACCTTGGAGCCATTTTAACTTATCTCAGTCATTTATCTCTCCAGTTCAGTTTGTCTCCAAATTCTCCTTGTCTTTCATAAATCATGGAGAACTTGTTCAACTTATTGTTACCTCCTAACAAGATTACTGTAAGAGCCTCATTATAGATCTCCTTATTCACTCCACTCTTTTCTTTTAGCTCTCTTCAAGCCTCATGCATCTTCTTAAAACACATAAACCTTTCACCTCATGGAGAAAATTTCCTGTCATACAAAATAAAGCCCCCAAACTCATAGTTTTGAGACTCTACCATGTTTTTTGCCTACTCACCCATTTGTTCACCTCTACTGACATATCCTACTTTGTACTTTTCTCTCTTCCCAAGTTAACCTTAGTGAACCTTGCTCGTAACTCTTTCTTATCTGTGATTCATTTTTCTTGCCTTTCCCCCAGATAGAGTTCCCTCCTACCTCAAATCTGTCAATCCACATCCCTCCTACCCTCAAAGCTATCACAGGCGCCATATTGTATTCCATAAAGGCAGCATTCAAACCCATTAGAACCCTGTCCTAAAATATTGAATATTTTGAATCTATAAACTATGTTTATCTTGATAATCTTAAAATTCTTAAAAGTAATTATGTTTCTGAATGTAGGGCAAGCTGATTTGAATAGCTATGGGTAAATGGCAATAGCATAGATGGATAGTCATTTTCAACATTGGCACTGTTGGGGGTGAGAGCACTGATATGCACAGGGATGAGTCTGAAAAGACGCATATGTGATTGACACACCATTCTATACCATGGCTACAGAAAGATTGTCCTTTGCTGCACTTATCCATTGGTTGTTTGCCTTGTCTTTCATTTGTGATTTGGCCTATTGGCCCCTCAGTCTTTCAGAAACATTTGCTTGAGGAGGAAAACCTATCTTCTGATGGACACACACCAAGCTAGCTTTAAAGTAACCAGACAGTCCAATATTGGCAGATTCATTCCATTTCCTGTTTCAGGTTCCTGAAACATGGACCTTTCCCCAAAAATCTCAAAGCAAAATGTCCATTGGAACTGCTCATACAACTCAGTTGATGAGCAAGGTCATGGATAGGAGGAACTGAGTGAAGGAAGAATTTGCAGGAGTTAGCAATTGACTGAATAATGAAAATTGAAAGATAGTGAGGAGTTGAGGATGACATCAATGATGCAGGCTTCTGAGGGCAGGGAGGATGATGTTATATCAAGAGATGGAAAGTTGGAGGAGTGGGTTTAGTGAAGAACATTAAAAGTTCAGTTTTAGACCTGTTAAATTTGAGAAACTGGGGGGACATCCAAGTGGAGATGTGCTGGAGGCAACAATAGATACAGTATTGTAAATTAGATGAGAAGTTTAGGTTGTTGAGGTAAATTTGAGAATCAGCTGGATAGTCTATTGCCCCTCTACTTTTTGTCCTTTTTCTCTCATTCTCTCCTCCTTTAACTTCTCTTCTGCTAGTTCTCATAGCATTTCCTCCTTTCTTTTTTTCTCCCCACTACCCTCTTCTTTATCTCCTCCTTCCCCCTGGCCTGGGCCTAATCCTGTCTTACTCATTCAATAGTATTTATTGAGCACTTACTACATGCAGAACACTGTACATAGATTAACCCGTCTGCTGCTGCTGCCTTCCAACAGTCCTATGCTAATCCACAATGTTTCATTACGTCTTTAAGCATCTGTTCTGTCCTTTCTGATGGTATACACCCATTTAAGCTTACCATAAAGTATCTTGCTTGAATGTCCTATTCATACTCATTTTAGTAACAGTGATGGCACTTGTTAAGCACTTACTACATGTCAAGCACAGTTTTAAGCTCTGGGGTAGATACAAGCTAATCGGGTTGGATACAGTGCTTTTCCCATATGGGGCTCACAGTCTTAATCCCCGTTTTACAGGTGAGGTAACTGAGGCACAGAGAAGTTAAGTGACTTGCCCAAGGTCACACAGCAGTCAAGTGGCAGAAGAAGATCTTAGGTTATGTAGTTTCCTAAGTGCAAATTTTAGGTAACCTTGGACTTTAGATTTGTCATCACTCAGCAAACTTGAGAAGTACGTGCATGTGTTAAATGTTTTCTGTGTGCAATACTGTTATATTCACTTGGGAATAAGTAACAAAAATAAAAGAATGCAGTTCTTGTCCTTGAGGACTTTGCAGTCTACTGGAATTGTGACAAGAAAACACATGTTGTCATACAATATGTGAAAGAGTAAGAGCACAGGTATCAGTGATGAAAACAAAACCAATTAATGAAATAGTGAATAGATTATATATGTTGGTGGAATGATACTGGTGTCTGGTGGCAATGATGTTGGATAAGATGGGTTTTTAGAAGGCCTTTAAGGTAGGGCTATCAAAATCATCATCATCATTATCATCATCATGGCTTATTTAGTGCATAATGAATGTGATGCATTGAAGCAGCGTGGCTCAGTGGACAGAGCACGGGCTTTGGAGTCAGAGGTCATGGGTTCGAATCCCGGCTCGGCCACTTGTCAGCTGTGTGACTTTGGGCAAGTCACTTAACTTTGCGGTGCCTCAGTTACCTCATCTGAAAATGGGGATTAAGACTGTGTGCCCTACGTGGGACAACCTGATTCCCCTTGTCTACCCCAGTGCTTAGAACAGTGCTCGGCACATAGCGCTTAACACATACCAACATTATTATCTAAGCCACTGGGGCAGTAGAGTAGGAGACATTGCCTTCTTAGCATTGAAAATCTAATGAGGTGGACAAACAGGAAAAACTGATTGATCTTGGCTGTCTTGTCACTGACCCTTTGCCCACATCCTCCCTCTAGCCTGGAACTCCCTTTCTAATTCATATCCAACAGACCCCACTTCCCCATCTTCAAAGCTATCCTAAAATCATATCTCTTCCAAGAGATCTATTCTGTTTCATCTATTTAAGAGATTTCATCTTTTCACCCTCCCTTCTGCATCACCTATTCATTTGGGTCTGCACCCCTTAAGCAGGTGATATTCACCTCACATACATAATTTATTTTAACATCTGTCTCCCCCACTAGACTATAAGCTCCTTGTGGGCAGGAAAGTAGCCTTCCAGCTCTGTTGTGCTGTACCCTCTCTGTACCCTCAACTTTTATTGATCAATTGATTGGGTTGGTTCCCTCATTTCTCTTGCTTTTGCAATGGTATCAGATAATGAATTTAGAAAATATTTCATGTCAGATGTAAATGACCAAATGGAAAGCTTTCACCATTCTCATATTGACATTTGAGGGAAGTCCAGTAGACACAGAGCAATAAGGTTAAAAAAGAAAGAGTGTCATTTTCTTTGCAGAATTACACCCTAATAAGGTACACCCTTTTACCGTACTCCTTTTTCTTTTGCATTTTCTTGTTACCTTAACTTGGTTCAGAGCTGTTTAAGCCATCATGAAGTTATATGAAGAAAAAGAGTCCATTCATTTTTACTTTCCAGAAGAGGAAATGAATAGTTTTCAAACTTTCAAAGTTTAGTGCCGACTCAGTATTCATGAACATTAGGACATTTATTTTCCCAGAATGCACTTTGCCTTCAATTATCTGCACATCTTTAGTGAAAGTGGATTTCATTTTGGACTTTTATAACCGAGTAATTAAAGCAAATGTCTAGGCTGCAAGTTGAAACCCGGACCTTGTACTTTTGTGCTTTTTAGACTTTTTAAGTCAAATTCATTACATTACTAGAGACCAATATGAGAATTCTAAATAAATGAATTGAAGAACATTACAAAGTAAAATGTCATCATTTAACCACTGTCCTCAATGAAATAAGGAGGAAAAAAACCCTCTCTCGACCCCACTTCCCCTTCCAGTTATCGCCCTATCTCCCTACTACCCTTCCTTTCCAAGCTCCTAGAACGAGTCATCTACACTTGCTGCCTAGAATTCCTTAACTCCCATTCTCTCCTGGACCCCCTCCAATCTGGCTTCCGTCCCCTCCACTCTACCGAGACTGCTCTCTCTAAGGTCACCCATGACCTCCTTCTTGCCAAATCCAATGGCTCCTACTCCATTCTAATCCTCGTTGACCTCTCTGCTGCCTTTGACACTGTCGACCATCCCCTCCTCCTCCATACCTTATCTCACCTTGGCTTCACAGACTCTGTCCTCTCCTGGTTCTCCTCTTATCTCTATGGCTGTTCATTCTTGATCTCCTTCGCAGGCTCCTCCTCCCCCTCCCATCCTCTAACTGTTGGGGTTCCTCAAGAGTCAGTTGTTGGCCCTCTTCTGTTCTCCATGTACACTCACTCCCTGGGTGAACTCATTCACTCTCACGGCTTCAACTATCATCTCTATGCCGATGACACACAGATCTACATATCTGCCCCTGTCCTCTCTCTCCCCATCCCTTCAGGCTTGTATCTCCTCCTGCCTCCAAGACATCTCTACCTGGATGTTTGCCTGCCACCTAAAACTCAACATGGCCAAAACTACACTCCTTATCTTCCCTCCCAAGCCCTGTCCTCTTCCTGACTTCCCTATCACTGTGGATGGCACGACCATCCTTCCCGTCTCTCAAGCCTGCAACCTAGGTGTCATCTTTGACTTGGCTCTCTCATTCACCCCACACATCCAATTCGTCACCAAAACCTGCCGGTCTCACCTTTATAATATCGCCAAGATCCGCCCTATCCTCTCCACCCAAACAGCTATCTTACTGGTACAGGCTCTCATAATATCCCGGCTGTATTATTGTGTCAACCTTCTCTTTGATCTCCCTTCCTCCTCTCTCTCCCCGCTCCAGTCTATTCTTCACTCCGCTGCCCGGCTCATCTTCCTGCAGAAACGCTCTGGGCATGTCACCCCCCTTCTTAAAAACCTCCAGTGGTTGCCTATCAACCTCCACACAAAACAAAAACTTCTCACTCTAGGCTTCAAGGCTCTCCATCACCTTGTCCCTTCCTACCTCTCCTCCCATCTCTCTTTCTACTGCCCACCCCACACACTCCGCTCCTTTGCTGCCCACCTCCTCACCGTCTCCCATTCTCGCCTATCCCGCCGCCGACCCCTGGGCCACGTCCTCCTGCTGTCCTGGAATGCCCTCCCTCCTCACCTCCACCAAACTAATTCTCTTCCCCTCTTCAAAGCCCTACTTAGAGCTCACCTCCTCCAAGAGGCCTTCCCAGACTGAGCTTCCCCTTTTCCCTTTGCTCCCTCTGCTCCCCTTCTACCCCCCCTTCACCTCCCCTCAGCTAAGCCCTCTTTCCCCCCCTTTCCCTCTGCTCCTTCCCTTCTCCCTTCCCCTCCCCTCAGCACTATGCTCATCTGCTCAATTGTATATATTCTCATTACCCTATTTATTTTGTTAATGAGATGTACATCACCTTGATTGTATTTATTGCTATTGTTTTAATGAGATGTTCATCTCCTTGATTCTATTTTATTGCTACTGTTTTTTTCTGTCTGTCTCCCCCGATTAGACTGTAAGCCCGTCAATGGGCAGGGACTGTCTCTATCTGTTGCTGATTTGTGCATTCCAAGCGCTTAGTACAGTGCTCTGCACATAGTAAGCGCTCAATAAATACTATTGAATGAATGAATGATTTGTCACACAACTGGAATTAGCAAAGTGTCTCACTGTTTTGGTTTGGGGGAAGTGATTGTGAACTCATCCGCTCTCACGGCTTTGACTACCATCTCTACGCAGATGACACGCAGATCTACATCTCCGCCCCTGTCCTCTCCCCCTCCCTTCAGGCTCGCATCTCCTCCTGCCTCCGGGACGTCTCCACCTGGATGTCGGCCCGCCACCTAAAACTCAACATGAGCAAGACTGAGCTCCTCATCTTCCCTCCCAAACCCGGTCCTCTCCCAGACTTCTCTATTACCGTGGATGGCACGACCATCCTTCCCGTCCCGCAGGCCCGCAATCTCGGTGTCATCCTTGACTCGTCCCTCTCGTTCACCCCACACATCCTATCCCTTACCAAGACCTGCCGGTTTCACCTCTACAATATCGCCAAGATCCGCCCTTTCCTCTCCACCCAAACGGCTACCTTACTATTACGGGCTCTCGTTATATCCCGGCTAGACTACTGTGTCGGCCTTCTCTCTGACCTCCCTTCCTTCTCTCTCGCCCCGCTCCGGTCTATTCTTCACTCCGCTGCCCGGCTCATCTTCCTGCAGAAACGATCTGGGCATGTCACTCCCCTTCTTAAACAACTCCAGTGGTTGCCTATCGACCTCCGCTCCAAACAAAAACTCCTCACTCTAGGCTTCAAGGCTCTCCATCACCTTGCCCCTTCCTACCTCTCCTCCCTTCTCTCTTTCTACCGCCCACCCCGCACGCTCCGCTCCTCTGCCGCCCACCTCCTCGCCGTCCCTCGGTCTCGCCTATCCCGCCGTCGACCCCTGGGTCACGTCCTCCCGCGGTCCTGGAACGCCCTCCCTCCTCACCTCCGCCAAACTGATTCTCTTTCCCTCTTCAAAACCTTACTTAAAAATCACCTCCTCCAAGAGGCCTTCCCAGACTGAGCTCCTCTTCCCCCTCTACTCCCTCTGCCATCCCCCCTTTACCTCTCCGCAGCTAAAGCCTCATTTTCCCCTTTTCCCTCTGCTCCTCCACCTCTCCCTTCCCATCCCCACAGCACTGTACTCGTCCGCTCAACTGTATATATTTTCGTTACCCTATTTATTTTGTTAATGAATTGTACATCGCCTTGATTCTATTTAGTTGCCATTGTTTTTACGAGATGTTCTTCCCCTTGACGCTGTTTAGTGCCATTGTTCTTGTCTGTCCGTCTCCCCCGATTAGACTGTAAGCCCGTCAAACGGCAGGGACTGTCTCTATCTGTTGCCGACTTGTTCATCCCAAGCGCTTAGTACAGTGCTCTGCACATAGTAAGCGCTCAATAAATACTATTGAATGAATGAAAAGATGATTACTTCATGGTTCTTGGACTGCAAAGTGGAAATGATAAGATCACTGATCAATTATACAGGATATATATAATATTATATATAATTGATATCAATTATTACACAATTATATCATAATATATTGTATTTATTATATGTTTTAATACATATAATGCAGAATGCAATTATGCATTTAATTATATTGTATTCTGAAGATAGAGCGATCATCTCTTGACCACTTATTTTGACTGTAACAGTGTAACAGTGAGGTTGGATTTTGGTGGGTGGAGTAGACAGGCACAACAAAATTAAGTTAGCCTGGGTCAAACTCTATACCAAAATTCATAGATTTTTTATTCTAGCTAGGCCAGTGCTCAATATTCCAAAGCATTTTCCCCTCTTTCCCTCTTTGCCTCCCATTTACAATCTGATTTATTTTTTCCATGCCTGGAGGAGGATGTGAATATGGGCAGAGAGGGTTGTGGGGTTTTTAAAGTTTTTTTGCATTTAGAATGATCTACTTTCCTTTGAAATCCCATGTATCCCCCCAATATCTTTGTGTTATAGGATAGGGAAGATTTTACAGACAGAGAAACTGAGTCACAGAGAGATTATGCATTTTGCCCAAGGGCACACAGCATGTCAGCACTGTCACTGGCACTAAAAATAAAGTCACCTACTGTAGTAGATAAGTAGATGAGTAAATAAAAGAGAGCAGTTTCTAACCATTTGTAGAATTCACATGGAATACCTCAAGATATGATTACTTCTGAAATGATAGGTCCCTAGATATACAAAGACATGAAATCATAAGATATAAAATGGTAAAATCATGCTTGAAAGTAATCCCTCAGAAAGGCAAATAATACTTTCAAATTACTTATAAGCAACTGTAATAGTGAATTATACCTCATCTGCAATATTATACAATTATAATGAGTGGGTAAGTTCAATCAATCAATTAATCAGTGTATTTATTGAACACTTACTTTGTGCAGGGCCTATATTAAGTGCTTGGGAGAGTACAACATGGAAATATAACAGACTCATTCCCTGTCCACACTGAGCTTACAGTTTAGTTGGGGAGACAGGCATATTTATAAACAATTTATAATGTATAATTTAAAAATATGTACAAAACTGCTTATCTTTAAATTATATATTATAAATTTATTTAGAATTATTTATACATATTTGTTTAATAATCAAAATTAAAATTCATTTACCAACCTCATATTTTTCTGTTTAAGAGCTTTCTATGATCTGATTTATTTGACCATTGCCAACATTTCTGAAATGCATTCGTTGAGAAGAATGGAAAAACAATAATAAACTGAAATGAGTGAATAAATAGAAATGAGTTATCAAATTAGTTAGTCTAGCCTTACCATCAGCATTCTACAGTGTACTATTTGAAGAATGGCTAATCCCCAAAATGGTAGAGAAAACAGTACCTGAAATTTATTTGGTATATTATATTGCTGATGAGAGTACATGTAAGGTGCTTGTCTTTTAGATTTTAATATTTGACATACTAATGCAGCTTCTATCCCTTAGAATGGACTAGTTGTGTAGAAAAAAAAAGTTTTAAAGTTTAGAAATTCTCTTTATTCAGGCAGTAAACAGACTTTGCATAGAATAAAAATCCTTTGTCTACCTGCTGGAAATGGCTACAGTTCAAGCTTTCCATAATAAGCATCTGGTCCCGATCTGGGAAATGAACAATTTCAGCCCTGGGAATAACTTCAAAAAATATGGACCAATACATAGAAACACAGTTGCAGAGATAACCCTTGGTTATTGTTCTTGAAGCTTGCAATACAATGAATATTCAAAATGTTGTCAATGTGTATATTCCCATATAAGCATACTAACTCTCATTTATATTTGTGAATCCACCTGTATACTCTCATATCCACACTTCAGGAGTGGGAGGTCTGCATAGATTTCAGTTTCACCCTTGGAAATTTCCCCCAAATAAAACACATGCCCTTGACATTCATTTATTAGACAGTGGGTGGCACCATCTTAAGGAGAAGTGGTTATATTTTCTTTATTTGGCCTGCAAACTCTACCCAAATTGTAAAAGGACTTAAGGCACTGGTAATTAATAGGGTCCCATTATGTTAACTAGCCTCCAACTTTAGGACATCTTAGAGGAAAGATAAGAGATGAATAATTTGAAGTAATTTTCTTGTAATCATGCCAATCACTTCAGTAAAGTAGTTATTAAATGAAACGGTATTATGATGAATTATAGGACATCTAACATAGAATACCTTGTCTTATCAGCTGCTTAGTGTCTGATGCTGAGATTAAAAAAGACCAGCTTATTCCTAGTAACCCTCTTCTAAGTGTAAATAATAGTTTGTTTAGCAAACTCTGAATTTTAATGAGACCTGAAAGACAGACTTACATTCCTTCCCTGCTCTTTGCTGTGAAAGGAACTGAAAGATGCCCGCTTTCACCTTTTCTTAAAAGGTAGATATTAATAGTTTGTCACCTCTGATGACAAGGAATTCTCTTAGTTCAGATTTGCTGAAGTGATTAGACATTATTTATCTAATTAAATGTTCAAAACACATCATTATTGAAAGGAATAAATTTAGTACATTTGTCGAGCAGTGTTAACTGAAATGTAACCGCACATCATTTGACTTTTTAACATTTTATTATATCTAATAAGTCTTTCTGTGCTTAATTAAATCAACTTATTTTTTACAGTTAATTTAACGTGATTTCATTTTAGTTACAGAGTCTGAATCAGATATTATGTAGAAAGCCAACTGTATACACAAATTGAGCTCCTGCTTCTCAGGTGCTCTCTTGCTTTTCCCACAGCCTGGCTTCTTCTGAGGATTGCTAGGGTTTTGAAAGCATGCTATTTCTCATATTGCAGAAAAGTTACTCATATCCTTAAAAAAAGAATAACTTTTTTAAACATCACTGCATTCTCTTTATGCCATGGAATCATTGAATGTGTAATACTAGCACCATAGATCATGCCCAGTAAACATTTATATAATTATTTGTTTTGGTAAAAATGGATTTTTTACACCTTTATGAGGGAAAAAGCAAACCATGATTCAAACTGAAAATCATTAATTGTGGATCATGCCTTCACTAGACAGCTTGGAGGTTTATGCAAGCAATACCATCCTTGCAGAAAGGCTCAAATCGCCAAGAAACATAGTTCTAAATTACTATAATAATTCTTCTTAGTCAACTTCTTTGGTTACCACTGTTGAGGTGATCCAGCATTTTAAATGCTATTCAAATTATGTCTTCATATAGATCTTTATTTAAGAGGTGTTGCATTCTTTAAATACAGAGCCAGACTGCAAAACCTGAAAGATAACCAAATGCCTAAGCATCTGGGGCCAATCTAGAATGATAAATTCTGAGAACCTGGCAGGAGTGAACTGTATTGCACATTTAAATTTACAGTGAAATCCACTTGAAATGGGAACTTTGTCCTGCTTTCATAGATACTTAGGCATCCCAAGAGCTGTTTGTTATGTCAGTAGTCAAATGATAGTATTAAAGAGCAGCATTCAGAAGTTCACACCGAAGGAGCACTGCAGTGGAATAGAAATGTACTGACACATGTATTTGTAGCCTACAGGAACCATACACAAACAAAATGTCATGTATTTCTACACCTTTGCATGTGCATACGTCGTCTTGTACATGCATAGGCATATACCCGGTGGCGGATTTGCAAAGTCCACTAGCTGTTTCTTGTCCCCATAGCTGGAGTTATTCATTTCTTTTGGTTTGGAGACACATTTGGGCTGATTTGAATTCCCCGAGGTAGCCATTCATGATCACAAATTTGGCCAAAGGATTTTTTTCATTTCCCTCCACTGTTTCCTTTCACCCCCAACCTCAAGGCAGGGCCATATCTTTCCCTTCAGAGCAGGGAACATAAAGACGTGGGGCCGTTGGGGCTGGCGGTGCCTGACCCCGAGGGCCCTTCTGTCAATCACAGCCTCCCCATCTCTGCTCT